>NC_090277.1:65537529-65837529 GCF_040414725.1 Anabrus simplex
TTGCCTATGTGATTACCTCTTGTTTATGTTGGTGACAGGAAAGACATTTAGACAAAAATCATCATGTTAGATATGGTACTAACTTTTTTTTTTGCAGAGTTCTTTTACTTGTTAGGGTGCATGTAGGAAATGTTAACTACACTTACCCAGAGGTCTTTATGTAAGAGGTAAATATTTCTTGAAAGGCAAGGTCCTGTGAGTAGATTTGCTTCTAAAAGTTACTTGCTGGAGTTCCTCTCACTGCTCAAGGTGAGACAGCTACATGTTAAATAATTGCAGCAACTGGATTTGCTTTACAAGGTTACTTGCTGGCGAAAGGTGAACAGGATATGAGATTTTTTTTGTAAAAAAGAATCGCTCCTCTCCTCCTGCTTACCTGAGTGAAGGTTAGCTACTAACGACTCTAGCCAACTGGTGAGCAGTGAAGGTTGAGACAAAAAGTGCTTAGTTTAATTAAATAATAAAAATATTTTTCTCGACTACTTACCTTTAATTATTTTTCGACAGGATGCACATCTAGCTGTAATTCTTGACGATAGATACACGCATTGTTTACTAACCTTACATCAATAAATGTTATCTATGAAATATCATTGTACTAGTTAAAAACTAATTTTAAAAAACTTGGATAATGTCTGAAATCAGAGGTTGATTAAGACATTCTGTTGTTACGAACGCGATAGTATGAATTTTTACATACGGAATAAAACAAAAACATCTCGCCATTTTTGTTGGATACGTCGGCAACTGTTTGTACTCATCGAGGTCAAACAGCCCATACATTAGAGTGTCATGTCTGTGATTTCTTATTATCTTTGTCCAAGGTGGCTAACACAAAAAAATGCATTATGATCTCTGAACGAATAAATTAGTTAGGCTAACACATGATGTGCTATCTCATCAAAAATTATATCGAATATATATGTTTAGCACGGAAGATGAAATAATAAACCGTCTAATGAATCAGTTAGGGGCGCGTGAATTCACCGCAAAGAACAACAGCAAAGAACTTCAGTGAACAAAGACATCAAACACGACAGTGTTTTACAAAACAAAAGAACGTACTGCCACGTAGCCGAAATATTGGTTGAAAAACTGTAAAGCATGGTTTCTTTTAAAATAAAATATTACGAATTATTTCTTAATCAACCTCTGAATTGAGACAGTGTGTGAGTGAAAGCTATAATTTGTCACACCTACACAGGTTGGTGATTTGATGATAGAAAAAATAAAATCTGGTTATAGCATTTGGTTGGTGTAAAAACAAAAAAAAATATGTGTATGCATATATAGGTTAGGATGAATTATTCAAGCAACTCGAATAATAAGTAGAACATCACAGTTTTATTTACCTGTTAGTTCAAAATACATGATTAAATTCTTTCTTACATGCTTCACAGTCTTTAATCATTGGATTCGGTCCGTCAAAACCATCAACTTCGTCCTGTCCTCTGTAGCAATAATGTCTGACACATGGGCTGCAGACTGCTATTTCCAGTTTTGCTTTTACATAGTAGGGTAGTTTCTCCCATGCTTCATCTAAATCTTTAGCGGCATATGTTGAGAGAAACCCAGATGGTAAATAGCGAATTAGATGTTGTGGCATTCGAAGTAAACTGCCATGTGTATAGTATGATGTAATAGCCTCACTTACTAGTGAGAAATATATTGTACGTAAAGGATCAGGTTTAATACTTATTGTACAAAGTTCACATTTACACTGAATGTTACGGTTTCTCTTCTCACCAAACTCATTCTTTACTTGTCGCTCCATGACTGATGACTCGCACACACTGTTGCCAACAAGGACAATACCTTAATATTTATTCACACACTTTTTTAAATAGTGTGCTACAGTTTACGTTACGTCACACTGACATGGCGTATACTTCTCTTAGCAGTTGCCTAGTGTGAAAATAGCGAACTAGAGAGAATAATTTTATGATTGCCAACGAGGAGGATCGAACTTGTACTCATCTAGATGTGAGCGAATTCACTTGCTTTATATAAAAATTTTAATGCTAGGTGTAAGATAATCTCACATTATATTACCAGACGCGACTTTATTGTGTGTAAAATTATTATTTTGTAGACATATGTTTGAAGCAGAACATTCCTTTGTAGTGTATATCTATCCCGGATGTTTCCTGCAAGCAGCTTTCGCATAAACCGGTTAACGCCTTACTTCTTTCGCGGTCATTGCTGGTCATGGCCGTGCTTTGACCATGGTTTCGTCAAGGCTACAAAAAAAGGACGCGTAAACTTAAGTCCGGGTCGCTACGCAGCTTACTAGCAGATGTTGTATCCAGGCAGGTTTTTTTGAAGCTAGTTTTTTTTTCAAATTACATATCGCCGTTAGAACGGGTATATATATTGCGAATCGCTTGCTGTAGGTACGTTACAGTTTCAAACAGCTATCGAAATGCCGTCTGTCCAAGAAACTCTCTTTGAAAAGCTTCTAGCGCTGCGGGAAGTAGTTAGACTACAGGAAATGTGTGAGATAAATAATATAGTGGAAGTACAGGGCTCATTTGAAAGAGCGATTGTAAACAGAATACGTCATATGCCTAACGAAGAGTTTCGGCTTCTCGTTAGGCTGCATACTCGTATTTTGTTACGACGCGAAAGCCCGAACTTCCATTTATTGTTTATTCACAAATTTAGTTTCTTTTCCTGCAACGTCATGTTAGCTGAACTAAGAGAGCTAATGGACGATCACGGAAGTGATGGTGATATTTTTGGTGAGTTTTAACTTTTTTTAAATATTTCAAGACTTCGTCTATTGTCGGATTGCGAAAGATTTTAATTTTACATTAACTTTTCCCTTCTATATAGGAGAAGAATAAGAAGTGAGCCTGAAGGAGGAGGAGAATTTAATTTATTTGAACCGTTATAGGTGAGTGCAAAAATATATTTTATTTATCTTGCTTTCTTTTCTGCTCTTAGACAGATAATCTAATTGAAGAGAATTTTTTTACGTCGCACTAACACAGGTACGTAAAGGAGTAGGAAAAAGGAGGGAGTTTAATTTTTTATTTAAAAAATTACAAGAGGTTATCTTTAGTTAAATTTTGTTTAATATAATTTATTAAGATACATGTTACACAAATGTTTCGAATTAATTATGCAGAGTTGAGGTGGAAATATCTTCTTGCTTGAGGTAATGTCCAACGTTGGCATCAACAAAACAAACAGCACAGTTTCTTGAGCAAGGGAAGTCTGCAACAATAGAGAGAGGACACTATAAGATGGTAAACCTATCAGACATTAGAGTAAAAAATTAAAAATATATTATACTAGCGTACTTACTATTGATTTTTTAATACATATTCCTTCGGAATCCATGAATTATGCGTGGCGTCGAATCCTAGCCACGATACGAAAACTTTGTCGTTCTTTCTTTTTAAAATTTTATCAATGAGGTATATTTTAGGATGTTTTGTCTTCTGCAGTTCTTGTTCATAGAACGCACCAAATATTGGTTTATTTTGATAGTCGTGAAGCAAGTAAGTTCTCGGTGATGTTTCTTTTACTTTTCTTACAGTAAATAATTCATTACTCCAATTAGGAGTATAGCCCTTTGTAAAATATCGCTTAATTTTACTTATTCGTACTGTGTCACCTACTTTAAATTTTGGTGGATAAAGTGACTTCTTTTTCTTCATTTCCCGTAATTTGTACACAGTAGCAAGTTGTTGTAGATTATTTGTGACGTCTATAGATTTCATACCAATCGTACGATGTTTTCGATTATTATATTCATCTAATAGTTTTGGTAGCATGCGAAGCCAGTGGTATGATCCGCACGCCGAGAATTTCCTCCACATCCACTGCTTCAGTGTTCGATTGAAACGTTCAACTACGCTTGCCTTCAAGCTGCTCCCTGTCGAATAGTGCTTAATTTTTCTTAATGTAATCCACTGTTGAAAAATCTTATTATAAAATTCTTTTCCCCTGTCAGTTTGCAGATGTTTTGGATAGCGTTTACATTTTGAATAGATGCGTTCCATATTCTCCACTACTTCGTTTCCTGTTTTTGTTTTAAGTGGAACTGCCCAGGCATACTTTGAATAAACATCAATAACAGTTAACATGTATTTATATCCACTATTAACTTTCGAAAACAGAGACATATCAACAAGATCCGCTTGATGTAAATCATCTCTTCCAAGGCTAATAACGCTCCGTCTTTCAAAATTCTTTCGCACTGGAGCGTGGAGTTCTTTCGCTATTTCTTCTCTGATATTGTTCATAAAGTATAGGTAAAAGAATTCGTTCTGTGTCGTCTATTCGTTTCTTGAATCGCAGTCGATCTATAGCCAGTTGTTGCCAGTTGCTTCTTCTGTCTTCACATCCAATTTCATAGATTACTGAAATATCCTTTGAGAATCTAACCGCTTTAAATATATTTGCGAACGGAAGTTCGTCCCACCGCGCAGTGTTCATTTATTCGATGTACCTCGACTTTCGAAGTTCTTCTTCGATTGACAAGATTTCGTTTTCGTGTGACGAATGACCAGCACTTCTAGATGCTATTAACTTTTTCAGTCTCTCCACTAGACTGTTTGGATCATTCCAATGAACTAATTCGATCTTCTTTCTTTGTTCATTTTTCCACTTGGCTACTTTTGATCCTCTTCCTGTACGTTTGTATTTGTGTACACTTACAAATTTTGGTGTGCTCCTTCCTTTTTTCACTTTTGCATCTTCTACTAATGGCTTGATAATTTTTTGAAATTTGAGCGATTTCGTGCCTCTCATTGGCTTGCCTGCGTCATACTGTTTCCTGTGCACGTTAGTGTAATTTAATATATGACTGTAAGCTGACAGATCCTTATCATCATACAACTGTGCGTCCGGATCTTTCTGAAATATTAATTCAAGGAGACCTTCAGTTTAAGGATAGTTAAAATTGTCAATTATAAGATTGTTATCGCGAAACAGTACTTTTTTACTCCCTAAATAGTGTTCTCCATGAACTACTAGAACCCCGAATATTCTATCAACTTTGTGTCTCAATTGTGGGTTAAGATAATTTTGCAGGAGAGTTGTAACCTTTCTGTCCAGAGTTTCTTCTTCTTCTTCTGATTCTTCTTCTTCTTCATCACTTATATAACTATTTAATTTTCGATTTTTCTTTGCATTTAATCCATTCGAGTTAACTGTAAGCTGCTGTAGTTTATTTAATGGTGCAGTTATTGGTTTAAATGTTTCTTCTAACTTTAGTTGGTTTAAAGCCATATCTGCTTTAAGAGAGTTATATTTTTTTTACATCTTTTCTTAATTTTGCTAGTTTATCCTTTACACGACTTTTTTCCACTATGTTCGCCTGCATTTTTTAAACTGAAGTGTAACGTCTATTGTTTTACTCATATATAGTATATTCAAAGAGTATATGGAGCGGAAGATCGTTAGTATTCCATTGTTCTGGATCTTTTAGGCGGAATTGAATTTCATCACCTTCCTTTACAGCAATTGGTGTACCTACTTCTAATTCGATTGGATTGTTCACGTGATTAATCATCGCATATACCAGAGAACCACGTGAAACTGTTAACGGTGTAAGTGTACCCGTGTAGGGAAGCTTATACATAAGGCGACAGTTTTGTAGCATATATATTGGTGACTGATTTGACGGTAGACTGTTAATTTGAAAAAGAGCTTTTCTTGGTTTTTTGTGCAGTTCCTTTTTCATCACTTCAAACTCTTCTTTTGCAGTAGCAAACGTTTCTAAATACTGTTTGTTAACAACATCTTGCTCGTGGATAGGTGAATCAACATTTGTAATTCGTTTGTTCTTCATATTTAATTCTCCGTTAGATTCTACTGGTAGAGAATTTTTCTGAAGTTTAAATATGACAAGTTTTAACTCGTCAACTTCTCTCCGCGCAGCTGCATACTGTTCTACAAAGATTTTATTTGCAACATCTTTCTCATTTAACGTATTATGCACGTTAGTAATTCGCTTATTTTCCATACTCAATGTACCACCCACATCAACGTTTAGTTTCTGTTGATTGCTTATTTCATTCTTCAGTTTTTCGAGTTCTTCACGCGCTACTGAATGTTTTTCCAGGTATGCTTTATTAATCGCATCCGTCGAATGAATAGGTTTGCCGATGTTTGTTACTCGTTTATTTTGCATATCTATCGATCCATCGTCATTCAGTTGTAGTAGTCTGTCTTTTGTATGCTTTTCTAAAAATAAAAGCGAAATTGCATCTTGTTCCTCTTCAGGATCTGCCACACCCGATATTCTCTTGTTGTTCATGTTGAGGTTATTGTCAGTTACAGGAAGCTGATCATCCACAATATCACGTAAAAGAGAATCAACATATTCTATGCGTGCAGAAACGTCGTTAACTCGTTTCTCTAAATTTCTCTGCACATGGTTAGTGTGCGTACGCATTGTGTCAAGCGAAACTGCTTCGTTTCCATTCATCGCTGGAGCTATTCCTTTCAGCCTTTTGTTCTTAAAATAAACTTCATTCTCTTCTAGTTCACATATGTCATGTATTTCATTTTTAAGATCTAAAATGTCACGTTGTATTTCTTCTTTATTAATACTGTCCTTAACGGTTTTTAACACATAATTTTTATTACAAGTATCCTCCATGTTTATAGGATTGCCGACGTTCTTTAAACGTTTACCATGTATACTTAAGTTTCCGTCAGATGTTGATGTTACGTAATTTGTATTAACCATCATTTTTTCATCTACATATGATGTAGTAGCAATATCATGACGTGATGATAGTCGCGTTACATACACGTTACTGGTTCTGTTGTTTGATGCCATCGTGATGTTCTTTCTCTACTCAACAATTCGAAAATGAGTTCGTTAATGTACACACTGTCGTATTTATATCACATAAAATATATCGAATCCATTTCGATATCGACCTTTGCTTATTTCGCTATCCTTATCGAAAACGAGAAAGCTGAATTTCGACTGCGACCAACAACGATCACATAAATCAGTGAACTGGTTGTTACTCATATCGGTGTTCACGTGATCGTCGTAGACATGCCGAAGATTTCTTGCATCTTGTTTAAACAGAATAATGAAATTAGCGTTGTCTCTAATAAGTTGTTTGGGAATGCAGGAATAGATCTGACATAAGTAAAAAACATCCACGATATGGTGTCGACCTCTACTAAAGTAGTCTTTCATGTGCTGCTGTTTGTCGCTTGCTACATCGTCAAAAATAAAAACGGAATTTCTTTGAGCTTTTTCTGGCGGTATTACTTGCTCACGATCAGAGTAATACTCGCATTTTATTTCTTTAATAGATTTTAAAAGCTTCTCTAGCTCAATATATTTCTTCTGCGACAATGATTTTGAGTAAACATACACATTCTGAAAACGTAACCCGTTCGGTTGCAATAACAAATTAATCATTACATTAGTCTTCCCTGCATTCGATGGTCCGCATATGAGACCGCGTACTGTGTCCGGCAACAGTTTACTATGTTTATTTTTCTTTCCTACTGAACGTTTTGTGTCGTTCAGATTTGCAACAGGTAAAGATATCGATTGTTTTATTGTCTTTACCATCACTTTCTTTTGATGATAATAATTTTCAACCATCGAGTGCACAGTGGATTTCTTTTTTCTCAAAGTTATTGTTGATTACTAAATAAACACGAACTTTTTTTACCTTCTGTTTTACTTATCTAGTTCCAAAATGGTTCGTGCATCACACTACACGTAGTATTAAGAAGTGCTGGAAGAGCTGTCCTGTTATAGTGATCTAATACTATGTTGCCAACTTCACAACCCCTCATATACCGACAAGAAGGTGACGATTTTCTATGTTCTGTTAACGGATCATCATCTTTATCCCACGAAAATAATTCGATTCCGCAAAAAATACATTTAACTGCGTCTAGGTATCCCGTGAAGTAAAATCCAGCTTTAGCTAAACTTACGGGGTCTATCCACGGTACACGCCATCTAGCGAAAGTCCTTATCCGATCTACCTCAGATTTTAAATTTAACGGACGAGGAATGTACGCCATGTCGCTGTAAAATGAGGAGAGCAGAAAAATATCTCTCTTATTTATATATATCTTTCTAGCTTTCAAAAAAAAAAAAGAAATAAAAATAAACTTACATACATTTTTAGTACTCAACAGTTGCACATCGTGTAAAAATGTAATTCGTATATAATAACACACTTGATAGCAGGAGCTCTTATTTGAGTATGCTGCGTCGAAGACGCAACGTTGTAGCAGCTCCATATAAACGAGTAGGGAAAGGAGGAATAATAGGCAAAGTTCTTAATAAAGCTATAGATAATTTACCAGTAGAATTGCACATACCAGGTTATGAATTCTGTAGACCTGGGACAAAGTTAGAAAAACGACTTAAGCGTGGTGATCAAGGAATAAATCTATTAGATAAGGCATGTAAAGAACACGATATCGCTTACGCTACATACAAAGACCAGAACAGAAGGAAAGAAGCAGATGAAATCTTAGCCTCTAAGGCTTGGTCTCGTGTAAACTCTCAGGACGCATCATTAGGAGAAAGAGCAGCTGCACTAGCAGTTACGGGTATTATGAAAGCGAAAACTAAAGTAGGTGGCGGTAGACGAAGAAGAAAATCAAAACATCGAAGAGAACGAGTAAAACAAAAAAAAAGACATCATGCTGTAAAAAAAAGAAAGGTGGTTTTCTTCCACTCCTTCCGATATTTGCAGCCTTGTCGGGCTTGGGCGGTCTAGCAAGTGGAGCTGCGGGCATAGCATCGGCTGTAAACAAGGCGAAAGCCGCACAGGAAGAATTAAAAGAAATGAAGCGCCACAATCGAATGCTAGAAGCGATGCGTGGGAAAGGGCTTTCTACTCGAAACAAAGGAAAGGGCATTTACTTAAATCCTCCGGCATACAAAAGATAATGGAAGGTCTGCCGAATAGAGCATTAACTAACATAGATCTATATCGTTACGCATATCGTTTAAAAATTCCCTACTTCAGATGTGTGTTTATGCGAGATACGTTACCGAAATTTCTCGCAAAAATGAGAGTTGTATTTTGAATTTAGATCCGATAAGTAAATCTGGTTCGCACTGGGTTGCGTTCAGTAAACGAGGTGCGTATGTCTACTACTTCGATAGTTTTGGTAATTTACGTCCCCCTAAAGAGGTATTAGAATATTTAAGAAACTTTTACATTCGATATAATTTTCATTCTTATCAAACATTTAATTCATCAATTTGTGGTCATCTGTGTTTACTATTTTTATACTGTATAAATAAAGCAAGACCTTAGTATTTGTGTTCAGTGTGCACGATGCCGTATGAAAGACGGATTACACTCGAGGGTAGAGGCTCGAAGATTGATGTAGTATTAGAAACTCCGATTTATTTGAATAGAGCTTCTTTCTATGAAATAGGTCTTGCCGCACTATTTACATCTAATAGTATTCGAAATGTCACTAGTAAAAATAATAAGTTTGCTATATATTTGAATGGTAAAAAAAATCTTTTGAGTGTAGCAGAAGGCATTTATGAATTCGAAGATCTTGTTGCAAAAATAGAAAGTTTGCTAACTATTAAAAATGTGAAACTATTTCTGCGGGAGTACACTCCAAAACTTAGTTTTTTATCTCGACTATTAACAACAAACCTACTATGCATTCTCCGTTTGACATTGATTTCAATGTACCGAACAGTGTTGGTACTAGCTTAGGTTATCTGTTAAATGTATATGAGAAATATGCTAACCATGAATCACAGCTGAATGAAATAGGTAACGTAATCGTTAATAGCACAAATAACCAGATTGGTATTAAAATGAAGGGAGACAAAACAACTGTACTCACATTACCGGAAGGTAGTTACACTTTTTCGGAAATAGGAGCTCTAGTTCAAGAAGCAATAATTAACAACATTCCTATTCTCGAAGAGGAGAATGACCCTCTAGATGGAGATAGTAAACTTATTACTATTACTTACGAAAAGACCTATCTTCGCTGTAAAATGTCCTCCAACCTAGACGTAGACTTTGATGTTTCCGATTCAATTGCTGATTTGTTAGGATTTTCACTTCGAAAATATGATGCTAATAAATTACATATTTCAGGAGAGATTATTAAAATTAATAACGTGAACTCGATTCGTGTATGTTGTAATCTCGTGTTAGGTTCCGGTTCCTACCTCAACGGTAAACAAACACATTCGTTATACAATTTTAAACCGCTTGTTCCAGCAGGCTATCCTATCGTAGTTCAACCGTCAACTATAAGCTTCTTACCGGTAAACACTAGTGTTATTCAACATATATCCGTCGTACTCGAAGATCAGTTCGAAAACCCAATCGACTTACAAAATGAGGATGTAACAGTAGAGTTAATTATTCGTCCAGTAAAAATACAGTAATCATATATAACATAAAGCGTACACTTATGTACTATCATTCGAGTAAGGAACAGTTGAACAACAACATCATGGTAGTAATTTACAACAACCAGTCAAAAACCGATGATTAAAAGAGGAAGCAGCTAGAGTAGTAAAATATAGAGTAAAGCAAAAAAAAACAATCTCATCGTGTACGCGACAAGAAAAAATTAACCACAAACAATAAAGACTTTTTACAATCGCTAGGCTACCGACTACTATAAGTTCTATTTCTCCTACAGAAACTACTTTACTCTCTTTTCGTGTGCGTAATCAAGGTAACATTACTCTCTTTTCGTGTGAAATCACTTTACAATGCTACCGACTGCCCCCCCCCCAGGATAAAGCATATAAATTCTAATTCTCTACCAAAAACTACTTTAGTCTCTTTTTGTGTACAATCACGCAAACATCAAGGAGAAATATGTTCAACGTAACGGACAAAGTTATATTTGACAACAGAGTTGCTAGGCGGGAAGTAAGGAGCTATCATCCATATGCTGGCACGAAATATGAAAACAACGATGAAATTCGAGTTCCTGTACACAACCAAGAACATATCTTTTTACCCTCTGAAGCTGATGTTCACATCGAAGGTGAAATAGTTAGATCAAGCGCAGATAATACACCTTCAGCTACAGCCGTTCCCGATCAAAACTTTGCAGCAAATCTCTTCGATGAAATGCGTATTGAATTGAATGGGAAAGAGATTAAAAGAACACGACGTGTAGGCACGACTAGTGCTATAAAAACTTTCGCCTCTTATTCTAAAAATGAAATGTTAGCGCTGCAAAATGCTGGCTATTTTCCATCAATTTCTACACCACCAAACGAAGCTAATATTGCCCACGCAACTACAAAGCTGTTCCATGCAATTATCCCACTAAGTCTTCTTTGCGGATTATTTGAAGACTACAGGAAACCATTCATAAACTGTAAACTTGAATTTATCTTTATTCGTTCTAGAGATGACAAATGTGCACTGTTTTCAGCCAACGCGGAAGATACAGCTAAGGTCAAAGTACGAAAAATGTATATAAAGCTACCAACTCTAATACTGTCCGACGAGGAAGAAGTTAAACGCATAAAGTTAATCCAAAAAAATCATTCTATTCCTGTAGCATTTCGATCGTGGAGTTATCACGAGTTACCTACTATTCCAAATTCAACGAAAATTAATTGGACTGTTATGACTACGTCACAAATAGAAAAACCGAGAGTTTTTATGCTTGCTTTCCAAACCGATCGTAAGAAAATTAATGTTTCTTCTTCTCTGTTCGATCACTGTAATATTCGATCCGTTGGCGTATTCTTAAATTCAAACTTTTATCCCTATGAAAAGGCTGTAGCTAATTTTAACAATGGCGACTACAGTGAATTGTATGATATGTTCATCAAGGTTCGTAATGCGTACTATCAGCTTGATGATAATCGTTCCGAACCGAACATATCACGAAGTGAATTTCACTCGCATTGTCCTATTGTTGTTGTTAATTGCATGGAACAGGTTGAATCGATAAAATCTTCCTCTGTAGATGTTCGCGTTGAAATTGAAACAAACGAACCTATTCCAGCCAACACTACTCTGCATTGCATTATTATTCATGATCGCATAATAAATTATAAACCACTAACGAATGAAGTATTTTTCTTCCAATAATCTTGCGCGAGTTTTTCTTCCTTTTTTTCTTTCCAATAGTGTATATAAACGAGAGAGTAAAGATTCTCTACTTCAGTTCTTCGATATCAAGCACACCATGAGTGCAAAACCCAGAGGAGTGATAGTTGACATTCAGAGGTTACCTACTGGAGGTTACGAGATAGCCTGTTGTAATATAGATTCGTCTACAAATGTGTTATCTACTGCTCTATTAGGTATGAGAGTACCTAATTTAGATTTCACGCTTACGTCGTTTTTCAATCTTCTCAGTGAACAACAATACCAATATCTGGTTGTGTGCAACTGTGTTAATGAGTTACGTCTATTAGCACTGCGAGAGTATCCTCGTACATGCATAATTGACTTGAACACAATAGAAGGTGTACCTGATTTAAGAACAATGCGTAACGAGTGTTTCCCTGTTGACTGTCCGCGCCATTTACCACATGTTGCAAGACATTCAGGCAGCTGTGCTATGTTCAACGTTCACGCAGTTCATAGTTGGCTAAAATCGTCAGATGGTGTGATGAGAATAGTGTGTTCAGTGATAAACAAATTTAAGAAAGAAGGTGTGAGCAGATTCAATAAATTTGAGTGGGCTTTCTTCCCTGAAAACATATTATCTATTTACGAACAACATCAGTTAAGTGCGCTCTGGCAGTATCTACCAGATCATCTGAAGGCGAACACCAGACTTGTCAGGATTCAGGAGCTAACAACAACGACATCGTCCGAGCTAGATATCAGCTACTAATACATCAATTATTAAGGTGAAAAAAAATAGATATAATACCATCCTTTTTTCCTTGTCTGTTTTTTCGGTTTTATTCTGCTTATAACTAATTTATTTATGTTTTCTCCTCTGCAGGTGTCTCCTCATAGTGGCATCAACAACAACAACAACAACAACGTCTGAGCTTGATATTAGTTACTATTTCATCAATTATTAAGGTAAAGAAAAAAATTAGTTTCCTTGTTTTTTTCTTGCTTGCTTTTTCTGTTTTATGCTGCTATCAACTAATTTTTCTTTCTTTTTTCCCCTCTGCAGGACTCTCCTCTGGTGGCGGTCGAAGATTCAGTCTCTGCAGATCTCTCCTCGTGGTTGCAGTTACAAATTCAATCAAAAGTTTATATTTTGAAAATCCTTTGTAGTTTCCTATTCAATAAACTTGATTGTAAAAAAGAAATATGTTCTCTTTTTTTCATTCTCCTACTCCTACTTTAGTTAAGAGTACAAGGAATAAAAGGAGAGGCTGCGCAGGATAGTTTGAAAGAAAATCAACTTTTTGATCATCTAGTGTAGAGTTTTTATTTTTTCGAAAAAGAAAAAAGATTAAATAAAGGTTTACAATGCACTTTAATATATAAATGATAGAAAATTAACTTACAGTACAATACTAGTTAGTACAATAGTATACAATGTACTTAAACAGCGAGTGAAATTCTATAAGATTCCTTTTTTTTCATAATTAAATAAATATAATAGTATGCAATGTACTTTAAAAGTATAAATACAGTATAATACATTGAATAAAAGAAACAGCGAGTGAAATATTTATCTAGTTTGAAATTCTATAAGATTACATTTTTTTTCTTTAATTAATTACAGAATGAAACAAAAGTTTCTAAAGTAATCACAGGAGCTTCTCCTCTTATTACTTAATATTCACCTTCAGAGAAAATTACATTATTTTACATACAGAGGGGTAAACTGATGACAAAGTGGAGGAGGTGTTCACAAAAAAAGCAAACCTACTTTGCAAGATAGCTATACATTAGTTATACTTCTTTTCTCTGCAAGACTGTAATGTCCAAATGGTAATGTATTAATTTTGTTATCTGTGATGTACCTTTTGTCATCATTAGCTGTGAGTGCTAGTTTGTATTGACGAACCGTGAACACAGAATGAGAATTGGAAGTAATGCACACTTGTAGTTTGGTCACTTGTGCACCTTCATACAGACAACGTCTATACCGATCAATTGTAAGGTGATCGACAACATTTTTTTTGACACCCTTAGCTTTACATGTAGGTTTCTCTTTTTCACACAACTTAATAGCATACATCTTTGGTCGCAAACCTACAAATTCTTCAACAATACTTCCACCGTTTTCATCCTTCATCAAACCTATTTCACCTGAATTTTTTCTTTCAATTTGGAAAGGATTATTTTCATCATAATTTCCTGTATCAGACAAAACTGAATTTTCCTTCATAAACTCATATATATCAAATGAAAAATTGTATATCAAACTGTCGGTGTCAGTGTAGAGTAGTTGTGAGTTTGATTCTGTGTTTCTCAAAATAACGTTGTAGTGAAAATCGTTCATTTTCATTTTTGACAAATCTAAAATTGTAGCACCGAGGTAAACCGGTTGATTGTGATGAATTTGAAGTTTCTTCATTTCGATAACCATACACTGTTCGTCTACTATAATACGACGTTTGAAGTTTGCTCTTGAGATCAACGTACCTGCACCAGAACTACCCTTCCACTGTGTGACCCATCTGACGTCGCGCAGCTTCCTTACGTTCATTAATGAACGACCAAAAATTGCGTTATTCATTAATTTATAGAAACTTTTCTCGAACTCATTTTTTGCTAACTTTCGTTTCTCTGTGTTCAAATCAATGTAGCATTTTAACCATGCACTCTGATTAAACTGAATCGCTC
Source organism: Anabrus simplex (assembly GCF_040414725.1). Lineage (NCBI taxonomy): Eukaryota > Metazoa > Arthropoda > Insecta > Orthoptera > Tettigoniidae > Anabrus > Anabrus simplex. The sequence continues at coordinate 65,552,268 of NC_090277.1, forward strand.
TGTAAATGTGAGCTACTTTCATACCTAATTCTACACACTGTTTTAATAGCCTATAATGAAGAACATACCGTTCCTTGTTGTACAGAGTGCTCATTAGTTTCGTAGATTTTTCAGGACACAATGGATAATCGGCATGTTTATCATGAAGTTCTGGCGGGTAGATTAAATCAACTTCTACCATAAACCCAACATCTGCTTCATCTCCTACATTCATAATGTCTAAATTCTCAACGTTTTCGACCCATTGAAAGCCGCCCGTTGGAAGAAGCTGTTGCATAGCGAATCCATACAAATTGTTCACGTCAAAGTACATTATGTATGATTCCGGTTTGGACTCATCGTATGTTAACATGTACTTGTTATTTGCTACTGCATGCCGCGTAACGCATTGCACATTACCACCGCGTATGGAGTGTTCGAAAAACTGCAGCATGTCGATATCCTGAAGTAATTCTAGCTGGACAGCTGTTATTTTCTTCATAGCACTCCATGCCATAGACGGTACCGTGTACAAATGAGCGGCATCAATACCATATGTCTCTTTTCCACTCAATCTAAAGTTTTCAAATACATCGGCCAAGAGTAAAGTATCGATTTTCAAGTAAAGATCAGAATATTCACCCAACAATTTACAGTTAAACTTATTACAAATAAGCTGAGCAAACGCGTAGTTTTCTTCCGAAACAGTTTCACCCTTTAAAGAGATAAAGAATGAACTCCTTGACGGTAAACTAGTGTCGTCTAACACCTCCATACTAGTAACATATTCGTATGGAAATATCCCTTTCCGAGAAGCGAGTTTAAACTGTAAATCATCGGTGAAATACCGTCTCGTTACATGCTTTGACTCGTCACTAAGTAATAGGGACATTTTGTCCAGCGAAAAAGGAATAAAGTTGTAAGTGTCTATAAATCTTAGTTCAACACACTGTCTTTGGTTATAACGTATAAAGTTTGAAAATCCTTTGTATCGTTCCATGTTCACTGCTAATAGTTTAATGTTCGTTCTGAGATTTGTCACAACATCCCCTCCCTTCCTATGCAGTTCTCTAATTATGAAATGACCATCATAGGCTGTCAAATTATGGAATGCTACCGGCAAGATAGAAATTTTACGATACTGTAAGTTACACAATTGATGTGCTGATCCCCTGTAAACACCCGTTAAATGACAATGATCGCGAACTTTAATTTCATTATCTGCAATTTCCTTCTCACATATGTGACATAATGTAGACGAAAGAAATTCATTTTCTTGCTCAACAGTTAATGCTAACATTGGTTTCGTATCAAAATAATAGGGCGCAAGCGTGTCCACCAAGTTATACATCTCATCTACGAACCATTTTACACAATCACTACATCGATAGAGTTTGAAAGAGCACAAATCTCTGTCAAAACTACAGTGTAAATAATATGCTACGCTGTATGGCACATGTTCGTGAATTGGAGTTGAATGTGAGGTGTCATCACTTGGAAAACAAGTAGACACAGGTTTCAGTATGCATTCTGTGTCAGCATACACAATAAAAGGCACTGGCTCTTTAACCTTATACTCGGTAAAGTACACTAGCCGTTCGCTATCCGAAGGCATTATACTTTTGCCCACCGGAAATTGTATACAGTTATTAGTATGCAAAGCTAATTTTTCCTTATTAGAAAAGTAAGACAAACACCGTCTGCAAATATAAATTATATTATGGTTCTTCGTAAGAGATGAGCGCACAAGACGTGGAAGATTCTTAATCAAACAAAAGTGATACTTCTCACTGTCGCCAATCTGAAGCATTAGAAGATCTACGATCTTTTCACACGTTTTATGTGAAATGTACAAAGGTACAAGAGTAAACTCTTTTTTGTCATCATTCTGTCCTATGCACACCCAGTTGTTCTCGTCATACTGCGCTCCGAATACATTCACGGAGATTTCGTTTTGATCTTCAAATTTTCTCATGTATCTCATTTCCATCGGGATTGGTATGTCTTTTAAATTTAAAATTGCATTATAATGTGGATAAGAAGAAATGCGATCTACATGATGTTTAGCTGGAACTAAGCCAGCAACTACACTCCACGCAAAGCAAGCATCTCGTGTGTTCCGCAGATTAATAACTGCTTTCTTGTTTCGAATTGCTGTAGGCAACGTTAGACTAGTTGGCGACTTGCCCACGTGAAAACCTACATTTTTATTAATGTTTATCCGCAATTCGCGAATTCGTAGCAGAGACCATCCCGAATCACGAGCCTCGAACTCTGATAATTTTTTCAGAATCGGTTTCGTTACATGTTCGTTGTACCATTCTCTTAAATTAGTACCTTCAGTAATTTCAGCGTTCCTTGAATGAAAATAATTGTTATCGATTTTATCGTGAAGGACATGTTGTGTGCAGAGAACGGTATTTACTTTTAATGCTTGTGTCTTGAGTGCTTCCTTCACGTATTTATTAAACCACACGTAAGATTTATCTAGGAACTCTTCGGGGAGTAAGAAATCACTGTTAACATTTACCACCGCTAGTGTATACACTCTGCGCCGAAAAGCTTCCTCGATTTCTTTACACTGGAAAGCAGACAAATCTTCTATCTGAAAAGTTAGTCCATTAACAGCGCGAGCGTGAAAATAAATTTCTAACATCTGATTACGCATTTCCTCTAGCTCGTTAAGATTTTCAATCAGCTTGAACTGAGCTTCTTCTCGCTCGTCGCTAGGTTCGAACCGATATGAAATTAGTATTGATCCATTTACCTCCCTCATAAACTCGCGAATGCGTTCAAACGCTCTATCAAAATGAGTTTGCCTTCTTCCCGCATCTTCATCTGTCTGTAAATTAATGTCTAGTTTTCTACGTTTGCTCGAAGGATACTCCATGACTACAAAAAAAAATTACGATTTGGTGCTAAATTTTTCAGCAATCTCAAGACAAGTCCAGCAGTTGCTGTAGCAACGACTTATCAAGAATGTACAATCCGTCATTACACAGTATAACCATCGAGCTAGGTCACTACCTTCTGCATCGCGTGAACAGTGTACAGCTTCGCTTGGAAACTCGTCCTGAAGCTTCCCTAACAATGTATTACGGTAATAGGAAATTTTATTGCAATCTTGTGAAGAAAAGGAAAATTCAATTTTATAATTTTCTTCGAATGTATTATACCCAAGAAATAGTAAAAAATGTTCATTACTTGAAAGTTTACTCAAAAGAAATCGCACTACAGCAGCTGTCACTTCCTGCTGGCTTTCGTAAGCTTTACTCAGGTTCGTCACATATACTGTATAATTAAAAAGAGGACCCCCTCTGTTCCATAGTTCAATACAATTAGCACTCACTTCTTGTTCTTGTTGTGCGCTCAGTTGTCCCGCTTCATCTTCATCAGGCTGTGAAGTAGCGACCACATCCTCCTCTCGATGTACTTGCAGACGACGACTCTGTGTGCTTGGATATGCTTGATGTTCAGTTCCTGGTTTAATCTCAACTTTCTTCCGCTTCATCATATTACCACCTCGGACCTGAAAAGAAACACCACATACTATTTTCAATTAACAAAACAATTATGCGAATACGGCGAAAAAAAAGTTACATTAAGAACGAAAATACTCTCTGCATACTTACTTAGTTAAAATAGATGTCGTAACTGATGACATTCTACTGTAGGAAGCACACTTGATGGTAGCCCCTCTCCATGCCTCTGTACATCATTTTCAAGTTGTTTTTTAAAGAATTTATTTCTTCTATTTCTTCTGCTGTAAGTTTTGAGAATTGCGCCGGCAGGAAAACACTCACAGTCTCCTCATCTTCCCCTTCTATATCAACGATTATTTTCCTCCCAATCTTGTTTCTACCGCTCTCAGCGCTTTAACCTTAAATGGATGGTTAAGTTGCAACTCACTTAACTTTCTATTATGAAATTGTGGTGCCTTGGCAATTTTGTTTAATTTCATTAACATATCCATTCTGTTGAAACTGCTATTTCTTTTTAAAATTAACAAACTAAATAAACTTACACTTACTGAAGAGGAAAGAAAAGTAGTAGTAGTAGAGAACTCTTCCAACTAGATGATAGTTTTCATGTTGTGCTCTGCTCCTTAAATACTCCCTGCCACCACCTTCACTCCTCACCAGTAGGCTGGACTTGTCACTAGTTCACCTTCACTCAAAATTACAACCTACAATAAACATCCTGTTCGTGACAGAGATAACCTTCAACAAGTTAGAAAGCGGATCTTGCCTAGTAACAGCTGCACTGTAGCACTCCTTAGTGTTTCCCCCTCACCCACAGTAAGAGAGGAGTGAGGGATCATTTTTTTTTACATAAACTAACATCCTGTTCAGCTTTCACCAGCAAGTGACCTATTAAAGCAAATCCAGTTGTCACATAGTTACTGTATCTTGGCCACAAGAGTAACCTTTCAAGAAAATTAATTACCTCTTACATAAAGACCTCTGAGTGTGTTGTCCTCATTCTACATGTGGTTGACCCCCTTAGCCAGTGAAAGCTACTCCAGCAAATCCAGTCACAGCACCTTGCCCCACACCTTTCAAGAATTAATTACCTCTCACATAAAGACCTTGCAGTATGTGTAGTTAACATTCCACACACGCCTTTGCAAGTGAGAGGCCCCTTCAGGGGGAGAGGAAGCGCACGGGCATGCGCAGTGGCTGCCGCTGGTCCAGAATTCTTCTCTCGCAGCGCTGGTCCAGAATTCTTCTTTTATATCTACTACTAACGCCCACTCACCTAGGCATAGCAGTAGAAAGCTACCGCAAGGAGCGACATTCCACACTTGTGTGTAGCCTTGACAGCGAGAGGCGCCCCCCGCACGTGCCTTGGCAAGTGAGAGGCCCCTTCATGGGGAGAGGAAGCGCACGGGCATGCGCAGTGGCTGCCGCTGGTCCAGAACTCTTCTCTCGCAGCGCTGGTCCAGAATTCTTCTTTTATATCTACTTACAGTAACGAAGAAATGTTTAACAGAAATGCAGTATTCATGGATAACATCTAATATTACTTTGCCCATTTTCCTTTCTTCTTAAAATGATGCTTTTCAAGACTGAATGCACCGTGACGAGACGTATGTTCATGATATTGGCAATACTTACACGTTAATAAATAATTGTTTAAGAATATAATGGGATGTAAGTTTCTATAGTATACACCAAGCCATGAGTTATTTATTCATAAACGCCCAAAATAGCGTGATTTTACATTTTCTAGATTAATAACGACTTCCGTTTTTATTTGAAGGAGCGAGATGGCGCGAGATAGTTCACCTTTTACACAACAGATGGCAACACAATGTACAGTTTGGTAAGCTACACTTGGAATAAAACAAATGTACATTGCTGGCAACATTCGCAGTTAATCCAATGATAAAGTTTTATACACAGTAACGAAGAAACGTGTCACAAATGTACAGTGTTGATTGATGACATCTAATATTACTTTGCCTAACTTCCATTCTCCTTAAAATGATGTCTTTCAAGATTGAATGCACCGTACGGGACGTATGTTCGAGATATTGGCAATACTTCCGTTCGACCCCGGCAATCCAGATAAGCATAAGAAGAATCTCTATTCCTGTTCTTTGATTCAAGGGATGAACCCATTTTTGCACCGTTGTTTAGATCGCCTTTTCAGGTACCGTAGGCCTACACAGCTCCCAGGAGCAAAGCAATAGATGTTTGAAGTAATATGAATTCCGCTACCACGTTGTTTGATTCCATCTAAGTTAGGTATTGAAATATAAAACTGCGAGATAGCCCAAAACCTGACTTCCGTGCTAAATAACATGGCAGTGTTTTGATTGGCTGCTGTGTACTCTTTACGTTAATGTTACGTTCCTCCATTGTGAATACCACAAATTTTACGTTAATTTTACGGTTACGTTACGTCGTTAAGTTTACGGTTACGTTTGCATTGTGAATGGGGCCTTAGAGATGAGCTTAACCGATATTTCAAAATTATCGGTGACAGGCGTATCTGTGACATAAAAATATCGGTGATTTTTATCGGTGATTCTGTCACAGGTAGCACGAGCATATGATTATCGGCACTGTCACTCTTTGGTGCGGGCGGCCAGTATGGAAATACTATAGGTGATATGATGACTAGGTCGAGCAGTATTTTTTCGGAAGATTCGGGACATTATAAGTGGGGAAAATAATATTCACCTTTATAAATTTAAAGTTTTAATAAAGCATAGGGAAGAGGTTGTTAACATGATGTGCAATAACAAACGGAATGTAATTACCCGTGTAGTGTCTCCGGGGATACCAGTTGCTTACAGTACCGTACTTAAATGTAGGTTTAAGAATAAAATGACTGAATTTTATGACGAGTGTTAATTATACCATGTAACGTCACACAAGTATTACATACAGCAGGGGCTTATATTCAACCTTGAGTTTCGTTACAGAAACAATCTTATCCTCATTTATGTTATACACCTACAATACCTAAGTGCAATAAAGATTGAAGGAAATGGAACTGAACAACTGAGGCATATTATATTCATAGTTTCTTCGCTAACAAAGAATAAGAAACTGATAATTTAATACAAAGATTACTCCCATATTTATATTTTATCATTCAATACTGTGTCACAGTATAAACTTTTGCAGACTCCTTAAAGCTTACCATATCACAGTTTCAAAGTACGGTACTGTAACAAACATTCATCATCAGCTTACAATTTGACACACTGGTTGTTCTGCATCATAATTTAAGTCCTGCCACAAACCAGTTTCTCTCTTTATGTTTCTATAAGCCAACATCATTTCTCTCTTTGCTTGTTAACTGCGCATTTCCAATATAGGGCCCACTTTATCACAGAAGGTAATAGTAGTGAATATTATGACGTGCTCATCACTCTAAAAGCAGCCCTGCCCCAATATAAATTGAAATGTACCAGTACCTATTAAGTAATAACACTGTACAATTTTAGCAAGTACTGGTAATTAGACTTCCCCTTACAACCTGGAAGAAATTTTGTCAGCCAATTTTGCTCTTTCATGCATTTAGTTTTGCAAAATAGGGTTTATTTGAATGGAAATAAATGTGCTTTATAATGTAGCAACTAACAAAAAAGATGACATGGTGCATAAATGCATAAAATTAAAGTTGCACTTGGAAGTTGCTACTTTACCCTTGTAAAATGAGAAAATAGCATTACATAATCTTTATGAACTGAATTTGAAGTACAAGAAACAAATAACAATCAAAATCACTTAAGTAGTTCTTTGAGAAAAATAACACACATACTATGAGAGGTTGTGATCATAATTTAAAAAAAAGGGGCCGATGACCTTCGATGTTAGGCCCCTTAAAACAACAAGCAAGTAATAAAAAAAGAAAACATATCAAGGGCAATGCATATAGTACATGTCCATATTTACAAATGTGCACAAAACATAGGAAGAACATTAGCATATTTCATTACTCTTCTTCACAACACTTTCTTCAAGATGACAAAAGCAAGCAGTCACTGAAATAGTTGTTTTACTAAACTTGCAAAACAATACCTAGCTCACAAAAACGAGTAACACAACAGCAAAGGTGCTGCTGCAACAAGACCACAACCCAGATGAGCTGGGCAACAAACTTTGTGGTCATCATGATGTACGAGAAAAGACAAGTGTCCATAACCAAGTCCTGTACTAGAGACTAGTGAAAACATCATTTACAAGCTTATGTACATTGTGCAAATGTCTTTTTCTTAACAATAATAACTGAAGCATAGGGGAATGAATATACAAGCAAACATGATTTTATAGAATAATAGAACAAATTTGAAACAAATACGATCAGAATATAAACATTGATTATCACACACTTAGTAGCAAGTATAAAATACATTGAGATATACACCTTAGAAAATAGAACTACAAATGAAGGATGTTGCTAGGCGTGGAAGTTGCAGTATCTCGACTTACTCAAAACAATGAAAGAATCCTTTTCTACACTCCAAGGTTGGAATTGAGGAACAAGATTTGTTGTGCCTTTTTTCCATGCAGTCTCGTTCTCCTGTCATTGAAGATTAAGCTCCCCTTGGAGAAGACTCGTTCACAGGGTACTGAAGTAGATGAAACACACAAAATTTTTTGAGCTATTTCACTCAAGAAGGGAAACTGAACTTTGTGTTCATACCACCATTGTAATGCATCTTCAGATCTACTTAGAATATCACATTCTAAGTATCTCTGGACTTCAATAATTGACCTGGATGCAGGCGTCCCTTGTGGAACTGCTTGTGAAAGACATTTGTCTATTAGTGACCATGGTGAAAATTCATCTCTGTTCTCAACAGTGGGGTTTATCACCTTCCAGGGACCTAATTCTCGAAGCTATCAAATTTTGTAGCTTCCTTTTACAGTTTTCCAGTGCTTGGGGATTTTGGAAAGCAAAGTTTTTAAATCTTGGATCAAGAAAGGTACATAAACCAAGAGTGTTGCTCTCTTCAATATGGCCAAATCTCTCCTGGAGCCCAGAGCTTAATGTTTGTATGATATTTTGTGACAAGTCAGTAAAACTTTCACTACTCAATTTTTCATAAACTGACTGTAGTCCATTAGCCAAAACTATGACAAGTGATCCAGATATGTATTTTTCGCCACTAGCTGCTTTTGTCACAATTTCAAAGGGCTTTAATATTTTACACATTTCATGGATAACTTTCCACTCTTGGGTGTTCAGAACAGATAGATCTTTGTCAATGAGTGCTGTGGTGCTTTTGATGGCATCTTCTAACTCACAAAACCGTTCTAACATGTAGAGTGTGGAGTTCCATCTTGTTGGTACATCAAGAATTAACTTTTTTACTTGAGTGACTCCACTGTTTCTCTGGAAATTCAGTAGTTTTTCATTTGTTTGAGAACTCCTTTTAAAAAATTTCACTACTATTTTTATTTTGTTCAGGAGTCCATCGATTAGGTGGATAGCCTTTGTCACTATAATATTCAGCTGGTGAGCAAAACAGCCGAAATGCTTCCAGTGAAGAAGGTCTGTAATAGCTCTTTTGATGTTGGCTGCATTGTCCGACACTGCAAGCACGATTTTATTTTCCAATTTGTATTCCTTCATAATCCTTTGTAATTCTTGTGATAAATTCTCACTTGTATGGCTTCCTTCTAAAACACAACATTCTAACAGGACAGATTTCAGCTCAAAATTATCAGTCAAGAAATGACAGGTAATGGTCAAAAAACTTTCATTGTTTATGGAAGTCCAACAATCAGTCGTAATGCACACCTTCTTCACAGCTTCCATCATAGTTTTTACCTTATTCAGACACTGTTCATGTAACGCAGGTATCAAAGTTTTTGAAATTTCAACTATTTGAAAAGGTTGAAGGTCATATATTATCATTTGAGCAAGTAGTTCATCCAGTTTATTTTTTTAGAGAAGGTCACTTTTCTTGGTATGTATGTTGCAATTGAACTTTGACATAACCTCGGCTGAACCTGACAGACTTCTTGCACTTCCGTCGAAGCTGTGCTGGTTGACGGAGTAGGTACTGGTGAAGCTGTGCTGGTTGACGGAGTAGGTACTCTTGAAGCTGTGCTGGTTGATGAAGTGTGAGTAGCGACTGCTGGGCTCAGTGACAGTGGCTGAATAAAAATAATGAAAAATAGATTACGGTACCCATGTCATGGAATTATTGGTATGTAATTAGCCTAATTTAATGTAACATAATGCATATAATATAATTACCTCATCCTGTTGTACAGTACTGGTACTGGACCTGTTGACTTCTGTTGTTCTATACGGATAGGATATAGTTGGATGTTTTCTTTGTATGTGTTTTGTAAAATTAGTAACAGATGTTCGGTAAGACAGTTTCTGGCTGCAGATATCACACTTGGCATATTCATTGTCAATAGCCGTGAAAAAACTCCACACAGGACTATTACGCTGTCTCTTACTAAACATATTTATCTATTAATCTATTTATTATTATTAACCTATCTATCTATATCTATCTACGTGTTATTACATGTATCTTTTATAAAATATTAATTGAAATTATTCACTACACGACGCACTTGTGAGTAAAGCAGCACTGATTTACTGAGAGACGAACCACATAAAAACAGGAATGGAAATGGTGACCCCGTTGATCTGTGAGGCAACCGGGGGATTTTCCCTGATGTCACGATTTTTTTTAAACTCAGAAAAGTTATTTAATATATTCATGAACCATAGGTTTCAGTAATTAAGTTGCTTAGGTAGAAGAAATCAAACGTACATACCCCTATTATCATTTAAAAACGCCGCCTTGTTATCTGTGTTTAAAAAATACAATCGCGCTATCTCTCGGGTAAGCCCCTGAAACAGAAGTTCGCTTTACTCAAGTAGTTGGTTGTTATAACCTATAGTCCTCTCCGTGTAAGGACGTACCCTAAGGGTGCAACCTTACCCTTTCTCCCCTGTAATATTAAGGTATCGATTTATAGTTACTTTTCTTGCTGTTGGGTATTTTGCAGGTCTTTTTCAGTGTCGGTAACCATACAGTTTAGGGACCCTACTTGCCGATACGACGTCTTACATTAACCGTTAATCTGGGACGTTGGCAACGTTCAATCACTGTTCTAGCATGAATTGCGTGTTGCCACCGCATCGCCGTTAAAGTCACTAGTGATACATTTGCGAGAATATTTAAAGCATATTTTCTTTTTGTGTGGGATTGTAAATCTATTTGGCTAATACCAAGTAAGTAGAATTGTGGCATGTTCGGATAATGCATTTATTAACATTGTTTGCGTGAAATGATTAAAGTGCTCAAGTACGTCAGGCTCATGTCTAGATCTACCGGTACACGAAATAACTCTTGCGGGACGAAATTTTGGCAGTAGAACTTATAACATTATTATTTTCAAATCCGCAGTGAACTTGAAACCTGACCTAATTTCCGTTCACGGAGCTTGGCACATTAGTATTCCTATATGTTTCCTGATAAGCTTGAAGATATAACCAGCCTGCAGGCTGAAAATATGCCCAATAATTTCTCTCCTTACTGGTTACCGATGTTGAAGAGAGAAGGAAATGTTCGCGCAAAAGAAAGGGAAGTCATTGGATGTCTGGAACTTTCTAAAATCACACTGCAAAGACTTATTAAATAAATTGCATCGTTTAACACGCCCCTCTTGTCAAGAATATGGTTATAGTACGCCTAGTGTATATCAAAATAAAGACGGATAATTTTGAGTGAGAAAGTGTGTTTATTTCCTTAATTCCTCATTGAGCGTGGAAATCGACGAGATATTCATAATTATCTTGATTTATTTGATCTTATCTTTTATCATTTACTAGGGTAGGGAAACATTGATTATCGGTGTTTCCTACATTGAGGTTAGTTTGTTATGGTTATGTCTGGTGATTTTAATATGTAACCAGGCAGGTTGGCAGCAGTGATCAGCCATTACAAAAAAGAGAAAAGAAGAGCATCGGGCGGCGATATTTACTTTCTGGGGTATTTCCTTACGTGGAAATTACTATAGGCAGCGCTGGCTTCCAATAGCTACAGCAGACATCGTAGACCTGTGCTGGACCTGTGAACGTGATTCAAGTAGATGACGTAAGCGATATTTCGTAAACGATATTTTGTCACAGATACTTCCGTCACAGCGTATCTGATATATCGGTGACAAAGTAGCAGGCTGTGATTTATCGGCCATCTCTAAATTCCTGTGCACGTAGTTTACATTTCACTCAAAAGATGTCACGAGAATATCCTCTTTCGACACTCCGCGTTGGAACAACGGATTCTTTCATTCATTCATTAATGAAGCGTAGGAAACATAGCTGATTAAACGCGATCTTTAACGAAAATAATGGACACTACTATCAGCACAAATGTACATATAACCAAGTATACTACAGTACGCATAGCATTTTGCCTATTTTTCGTGTGCAGTATGGTCACACTCTCTTCTATTTTTTTTTCAAGAACGATTAAACCGTATGAGTCGTATATGTTGGATATATTGGCATTCCTTACACTATCTAAACTTACTTCTTCTTCTTCCGCTTCGACCACTTTTCCCACACTTGTGGGTTCGCGGGTGCGAACTGTTCCGCAAATGTGGATTTGGCCCTGTTTTATAATAAGTAATAATGTTACTGGCTTTACGTCCCACCAACTACATTTACGGTTTTTGGAGACGCCGAGGTGCCAGAATTTAGCCCCGCAGGGGTTTTTTACGTGACAGTAAATCTACCGACACAAGGCTGACGTATTTGAGCACCTTCATATACCACCGAACTGAGCCAGGATCGAACCTGCCAAGTTGGTGTCAGTAGGCCAGCGCCTCAACCGTTTGAGTCACTCAGCCCGGCTGGCCCTGTTTTATGACCGGATGTCCTTCCTGATGCTAACCTTATGCGGGGGGATGTAATCAGTATTGCGTGTTTCTATGGTGGTTGGTATTGTGGTGTGTTGTCTGAATGTGAAGAGGAAAGTATTGGGACAAACACAAACACCCAGTTCCCGAGCCAGAAGAATTAAATTCCCGACTTGGCCAAGAATCGAATCCGGGACCCTCTGCAGCGAAGGCCTCAGTGCTGACCATCCAGCTAAGGAGTCGGACTTCTTACACGTCAATAAGTAATTATTTGAAAATGTACTGCGGTATACACTTTGGTATGAGTTACTTAGCCTATATTTTAAAGCCAAAAGTAGTGTTATTTTCTATTTGCCTTAATTCGATTTAAAACTACGGTATATTATTTTATCCACTGTACCGTAAAACCGAAAGATTTTGGCAATATGTTAATTCATTACTACGAACGCATTTAAGAAACAGGTGAGGATTTATCAGATTATTTCTTAATTATTTCAGACAGAATAAAACTATGCCGTTTCTACTTGCCGAGTGGTATATTCTGGATAGTGACTGTTTGTTCGTGCTTAGTTGAGGTTAGTTAACCCGAACTTCGTGTCGTTTATTTGCTCCTAACCTACTGGATCTATACTAGGCCCTACATTCTTCATAGATTATGAGTGCATACAGGAAGTGAACAGGTAAGTATTGCTCAATAACATGTTGTTTATTTCATTTCATTGTTTCGTTACGTTGCAAGTTGCCAGAACTATGGCACAAAAACGTACCTAACAAACACACCGCACACAACCACTGCACTCAGAGCACTGACTGAATGCGAGAGAGGCTAGACTACTTGTGTCTCGGGAACGCAGGATGAGGAGCCTTTCGGAACATCTCGGAACACTTCGGCTCTCTTCGGTTCCACGAACTATAACTAGGTGAGCTGCTCTCTTCAGTTCACGAACTAGGCCGGACTTAGCTGACTTGTGTCTCGGGAACGCAGGATGAGGAGCCATTCGGAACATCTCGGAACACTTCGGCTCACTTCGGTTCCACGAACTATAGCTGGGAGCGGCTCTTTTAGGTTCATGAACTAGGCTGGACTGGTTACTTGTATCTCGGGAACCCAGGATTAGGAGCCACAATCCTCTTTGTGAGGAGCCATTCGGAACATCTCGGCTCTGTTCGGTTCCCCTCGAGATGTGGCGCTTGCAGGCTGCTTAGCGCGGCACGTTTTTAAGTATGAGATTCTAATCCCGTATAATTATTTCTTGTGGCTCAGATATTGGCTGTTAGTGTTTGTTTCACCACTTTCCTCTTAATAATATTCAGACAACGCACTGCACTTCCAACCACCGCAGAAACATGCAATTGTGATTGCTAGGCCTCTAATATTTTGGTGTTAAAAGGTTATTTTAGCTGCCTAAAAGACCCAAGTAGGTTCTAAAATACTTTTAGGCAGCTTCAATTGTACGTATTTTAATATGTATCAATTAAAATACCATACTTATTTTGCTAATTGATAATAACTCGTTAAGGGGAAATAAACAACTTTACTCACCTCTTTGCCGACTGGGCAGCCTATAAAAAAAAAAGCGGCTTCTGTACGTCACGTGATTTTCTGAGGCATGGCATTGGCTAGAAACGAACGAGAGTCGATGTGACGGGCTATAAGTAATCGCCACGTAACGAAATACCCAACGAGCTAGAACAACATAGAGGGGCTGTAAGCCTGTCATCAGCGCTCCTTGCTTGAAGCAAGTTAATAAGGGGCAGCCACGTTAACGGTTGTCAAAACAAAGAGAATTGGCGCGAGAGCATATGTTGAGGTGACAGGGAGATCGTGCATGCCAATTTAATTCCCTAAGTTTTAAGAAGTGAAAACATAGATTCTCGCTTTCAAGAATGCCAGCCGTAAGCTCAGCGTATGGTTGTTCTAATCGGAGTAATAAAACCAAGGATATATCGTACTTTAAGTAAGTATTACTGAATTATAGCCGAGATTCCTTTTTGTAATTTCTGTTTGTAATTAAATCCATGTTATTGTTTACTTAGCGAAAGTACGGATAGCCACGGTAATTATTTGTCGAATTTTGTTTCAGATTTCGTTTAAAGAACAAGGAATTAACGGAACAATGCGTTGTGAGGGCGAAAAGAGATAAATGGTATCCCACTCAATTCAGTTGCTTATGCTCTGTATATTTCCAGCCCTATTTAATTTTCATTCATATTTACAAATAAAGGAAATGGAGCGCCCACAACCAAGAAAACGTAACCACACACACACACGCACAGAAAAAAACACTTATTTCGTTCAAACGTACACTAAGTATGGTAAATACAGTATTTTACTGATATTTTTAAAATGTATACAGCCTTTATTGTAGATGTCTGTTGCCTTGGTTTTTAAAACTATGCCACACTTCATAATGGACAACTTTCAAGCTTACCTTTCAGCTAGTAATCCCAGTATGATTTGGTAATGGGAGAAACATGATATCCCCCCTATATTACAATAAATGATGACACTAAACGATTATTGTGGTAAAGTATTCATGGACCGCCTCTGTGGTGTACTGGTTAGCGTGAGCAGCTGCCACCCCTGGAAGCCCGGGTTCGATTCCCGGCTCCGCCACGAAATTTGAAAAGGGGCACGAGGGCTGGAACGGGATTCTATCAGCCTAGGGAGGTCAACTGAGTAGAAGTGGGTTCGACTCCCACCTCAGCCATCCTCGAAGTGATTTTCCGTGGTTTCCCACTTCTCATCCAGGTAAATGCCGGGATGGTACCTAACTTAAGGCCACGGCCGCTTCCTTCTCCCCCCTGTTCAGCATAGCAGGTGCAGCCCTCCCTCACATTTGTATCCCCCGACCCAATGTCTCACGCTCCAGAACACTGCCCTTGAGGTGGTAGAGGTGGAATCCGTCGCTGAGTCCGTGGGAAAAACCAACCCGAGAGGGTAAACAGATTAAGAAAGGAACACAGTACTCATGAGGCTGCAATAATTTTAAAAATATGAACAGAATGAGGTTCTAAACTATTGTAGGTCCCTATGATTTTAAGGCTTCCTGTCATAAATATTTATGTCCATCGTTTTTATTCTAATTTACGCTTAACCACAACAGCCAAGCAGGGTAACGCTCTTGTTCCGATTTCGAGGCCTATTCGTATGTCACTGTGCGATGATTTCGAACTACCCTACAATCAACTGATCGTGCCGCAATATGATGAAGTGGCGGTATTCGCTTTAATGCTTCAAGCTATCGGCAACGGTCTTTAATTGTCCCCAGTGATTCTAAAATGCGTATTTTCTACACTTTTCGTCATTTAAAGGCCATGCCCCCGTGCTTGTGTGACAACAGGAAACATGGCGGACTTTCATTCTATTAGCTTCACCCAGGCAGCGCTTCCGCCTTTCTATGTTATTCTAGCTCGTTGGAAATACCCCAGAAAGTAAATATCGCCGCCCGATGCTCTTCTTTTCTCTTTTTTGTAATGGCTGATCACTGCTGCCAACCTGCCTGGTTACATATTAAAATCACCAGACATAACCATAACAAACTAACCTCAATGTAAACACCGATAATAAATGTTTCCCTACCCTAGTAAATGATAAAAGTTAAGATGAAATAAATCAAGATATTCATAATTAAGTCGGTTTCCACGCTCAATGAGAAATTAAGGAAATAAACACCCTTTCTCACTCAAATTAATGTTACATATATCTGTCTTTATTTTGATATACAGTAGGCGTACTATAACCATATTCTTGAAAAGGGGGCGTGTTAAACGATGCAATTTATTTAATAAGTCTTTGCAGTGTGATTTTCGAAAGTTCCAGACATCCAGTGACTTCCCTTTCTTTTGCGCGAACATTTCCTTCTCTCTTCAATACCGGTAACCAGTAAGGAGTGAGATTGGGCATATTTTCAGCCTGCAGGCTGGTTATATCTTCACGGTTTTCAGGAAACATATAGGAATACTGATGTGCCAAGCTACGTGAACGGAAATTAGGTCAGCTTTCAAGCTCACTGCAGAATTGAATATTAGTTCTACTATCTACTTCTATCGTTTTCACATACACCGAGGTGCCAGTATTTCGTCCCGCAAGAGTTCTTTATGTACCAGTAGATCTAGACATGAGGCTGGCGTATTTGAGCACTTTCAAATACCGTCGAACTCGAATCCGCCAACCTGAGCTAGTCATACATTCTCTCCTTCACTCGCTTAAATTATAAACATTTCCTGCCTTTATTCTGATGTATGCATTACTATGACTGCATTCTTAAAGGATGGGGGGAGGTAATATAGATTGTATAATCCGTTGCGATTTCTGCAAGTTCAAGGACTTACCACATAAGACATATGTCCTTCCTTTTAATAATAATGCTAACAGCTTAACATCCCACTAAGAACTTTTACGGTTTTCGGCATTTGGCATTTTAAACATATTTTCAGTTTACAAGTTGGTGTATCTCAAGCTTTCAACATTACAGAAACCAATGTACAGGAGCACTATGAGTCAAACAACGTTACCAGATATTTTCATATATATTGGCTTAAATCACATGAAGACAGGTTGTGAGGCAAGAATTGGATAGGAAAGAGGGCTAGGCGGGCAAAAAAACTTCAGACCTGCCGACTGTGGGGTTTGAATCCATCACCATCTCCTGAAACCAAGCTCACAGCAATGTGATCAAACTGCACAGCCAGTTCACTCAGTTTCCTATGACGCGTAATAGGCCTACCACATGGGCGACCCACTTACCTGTATATGGATCTTCAATTCTTCAATTATACATGTATGCAAAAACATTATGCACCTTAGTAAGAGGTACTTCCCTAGTTGGTTCTCTGATTGGTGCACGTATAACAAATATGTTTGGGAAGAAATACTTTTATTTTATATTTATTTATATCATAAAGGAGTCATGTTGTCATAGCAAAACGAATATGCAACGAAGAAATGAATCCGAAGAGATAAGCATTATTTACTGCATTAAATATTAGTTTATTTACATGTTAAGCGATATGTAGTAGTAATAATAATAACAACAACAAACGTGTGCAATAAGGAAAAAGGAAATAAATACAAGTAATTATAAATAAAATTTACAACATTTAGAGCCATTCCATGGTCACTGAATTACAAAGCAGGGGCATGAATAAACAAACATAATAAATACGAATACTAATATTTAAAAAGCAAACAGCAAAGTCATCTCCGTACAAACCATGAAAGCCATTGGAAGGGTGGTAGGTGAAGGCTTCCACTAGCCATAACGTTGGCACTTGGTGGGGTGGAGTGGTTAGCTCTACGCATGACCGCCTTTGCCCCCAATAGTTAACCTGGTACTCATTTATCATACGCAAAACATTCCTTCCAAATTACGTTAAACCCCTGTCACTCATTATAATAATAATAATAATAATAATAATAATAATAATAATAATAATAATAATAATAATAATAATAATAATAATAATAATAATAATAATAATAATAAAGTATTAATAAATTGCAAATGGGAAATATCCCGGTGGCAACGGTCACTTACAGTAATGTGATAATAAAGTTAACATAATTACCCAACTACAACAAACAAACAAACAAACAAACAAACAAACAAACAAACAAACAAACAAACAAACAAACAAACAACAACAAGAGTACAAGAAGCAGATATATGGAAGGAAAATATAACAAGAATTACTGCTAGTTTAATATTCTAAATCGAGCAACATCATATACAAATTCACACACAACTTAAGTATTTACAGTGCTTAACAATATGGCTTACAATATTATAGGTTGACCTTACTACTAGCTTAACATTATAAGTGATAATAAAGTGAAGTTAAACCGTAATTACCCTACAACAACAACATTACAACAAGCAAGAAATACTACTAATTTAACTTTCTAAATCCAGTGTCATTATATACATATTCACACACAACTTAAGTACAGTATTTCCAGTACTTAACACTACAAATTACAATACTATAGATTGAACTTACTACTAGCTTAACACTACAAGTGATAATAAAGTTAAATCATACTACCCAACAACTACAACAACTCAAGTACAAAAAGGAATTCCATGGAAAAAAATATTACAAGAAATACCACTAGTCATACCAGCATCATGTACAGTTTCATACACAATTTAATTATTTCCAATACTTGCTACTATGGCTTACAAAACTATAGATTGAGCTTACTACTAGCTTAATGTTACAAATGATAATAAAATAAAGTTAAAAACATTGTTAATTAACGAAGAACAACAACAATTTCAAAAACATGAGTACAGCAAGCACTTCCCTGGAAAGAGAATACCACAAGAAAAAGCCTCCCAGTTTCACAATCGAAACCAAGCAGAAAATCACAAATTCAGTGCCCGTAATTTACAACTATTACTTTTCATTTTACACAAATGGTCTTCTTAAATGACTTGATACCAGAAGGGAATCTATCAAAGACTGCCGCAGGTAATTTATTCCAATCCCTTATGGTCCTGTTGACGAAGGAAAACTTGCCCACATCCGTATGCTGGTTTCTGGCCCTAATTTTATGCTTATGATAATTTCTCGATAAGTATGAGGGAGGTTCTAACCTATTCCTAATACAACTCCAAGCAGCCATTCCCGTATAGCTCTTATAAAGACCACATAGGCGAGCTCTAGTTCTTCTAGATTCAAGACTTTCCCAATTAATGGTATTCCTCCTATTCCCAGTTACGAAACGCATCGCTCTTCTTTGAACTTTCTCTAGGGAATTTATTAAACCCATCCTGTACGCATCCCAACATGCAGATCCATGTTCGAGAATGGGTCTTACAAAGTATTTATAAGGTATATTTAAACCTACTAGGGTGGTGAACACATAAATAAGAATTCCAATGAAAGTATTTTCCGTCTGGACCTTCATGCTGTGATAGTACATATATCACACCCCCGAATCATATGTAGAAGTTAGAGATATTATTGTCAGTATTCGATTTATTATTATTATTATTATTATTATTATTATTATTATTATTATTATTATTATTATTATTATTATTATTATTATTATTATTATCGGTATTTCATTTGTATGTTTTGTCATTTATATTTATAAGCTGGAAGATATCCACATATGTAGGTATGAGTAATTTATTTTGCACGAGTGGGAAAACATTGCTTTAATAACTCTGGTAATTTGAATGAGTCATATGGCTACCCCAGTGTCTGTTGTGATGTACTTGTGTCGGGTAATTCCATTAGTCATGTATATATCCCAGCCTGATGAGATGAGCTTGTTGTTGTACCAGGGAAATTTGATGATTCATGTAAAACCCCAGAGTTTGTTATTGTCTTGGGAGAAAGAAGAGGTTCACTCATGATTGGCTGGCAAGCACCAATCCAGAAGTATCATCTGAGAGGAGGGGGAAGTTGATGTCTATAAAGGTTGATGATACGGCGGCAACCAGGGACATTGTATGGAACATTGTAAGGGTGATTGTAGAGGTGATTGTAAAGGAACGAGAAGGAAGATAACTACAACTACAACTGAGGCACTGTACGGGAAGGAAGTGGTGCTGATACACGGTACTGGAGTGACACGGCTGCAATGGATTGGACTTCAAACGTTCGTGGAGCGTAGTCTTGTTATGTTCGTTGAAAGTGGCTGATTGTGGAGAGTGCTTGCGCATTAAGTATTATAGCACTTGTGGCGGCTTAGCAGTATATGTTGGTGAAAGCTATCTCAGACTTTCCATAAATTATGTTGAGGATCGACAGACGTGTGTATATATCGTTACAACAAGTGTTAAAATATGTGAACACAGTAGTACAAGGTACAGTATCTGTGTGATGTGATAACTGCCGATTATGAGAATCGGTAAGTCGAATTGATATAGAGACAGTGAAGGGTATTTATCTTCATACATGTACATTGTTCACCGGACTATTTACAAATGGTAGCTTAGTTCTCGCTTTCGTTTTCCCACGATTTTCATTATTATTGTTGTTGTTGTAAATATGGAGTCTTCCAGCAATATTTTATATGTGTATTATATGTATAATGTTGTAGGTTGATGAGGTGCTCATGCACGGAATTTGTTAAGAATATAGTTAGCTATTTTAGAATCAGTGTTATTGATGAACCTAGGTGCAGTTCCTACCTAATTAGTCGTTTTCAGGAGGTTAGGTAAGGCCTGCAGCAGATGTACCAGTACGCAGCATTATGTACACGCCCTGGGATATACAGTTTATCATACTCTTATCTAAATTCGAGGGATCCATTCTGGTGAACTCTGGCGCCCATACTACGGACATTTCGGTTAATTATGCTTATTAATTTTATTAAGTTTTTGAGTAATTTTATTTATATATTTTTATTTATTTATTATTATTATTATCATCAGAAAAAGTTACAATGCCAGACAGATTTTTTTTAAACAATTTTTTTTCACTATAATATGATTTATCTATAGAGCAAAACCGATATGCAGTGTGCGTCTCATAGCAATCGAGATGTAATTGGTAATGTACTATGTATCTGTAGAGCCTATATATGACTTTTTACAATTACCTCTAAAGTGAATTTCAGCTGTGTGACAACGCTAAAAAGACTATGGACTTTGAGATTGGCATTCCTGAAGAGGGTTTTATTCTTCCTATATAAAGGAGACCATGTAACTAATCCACCTTCATTTCAGCCACATAAATATTCAGCAAAAATTGCAAAATCACATTAGAGGACAAATACAATTTTTTAAATAGTCTGGAACATAGATTAGTGAGGTTGGACATCCTGCCCGTCATCATTCAGAAGTCGCTGTTGAACATACTGTACTTGTCAAAACTAGTAAGTTTCTATTTTACACAATAATAGTGAAATGTTGATGAAGACGACATACACCCAGCCCCCGTGCCAGAGAAATTAACCAACGGTGGTTCAAATTCCCCACCCTCTCGGGAATCAAACCCACACCCTGTGACCAAAGGCCAGCACGCTAACCATTTAGCCATGGGGCCAGACAATAATAGTGAAAAAGCATGTTCACTGCAGCTATTGTTGACTGGATATTTCTTCCCTTTAAAGAACAGTGAGTACCACGAATTAATATCCTGTTTTGTTGATTCCTGTAAACTTTGTATGTACGGTTTTGGTTCACCAGTTCCTAGCGTATCTACTGAATGAAAACTTTGTGGACCAATGGATTCAGTTTTATGTTTATTGCCTTCAGTCGTCACGACATTGCTTTCAATGACAACAGTCGCTCAATTACAAATCCTGTCGAACCTAACCTAACCCCGCGACAATCAGTGGTTTTCGATGGATCACTACCTAACCTGTCATTATAATTTGTTTTCGGTGGATCACAACCAAACCTGTCCCTATCAGTGGTTTTCGGAAGAATACAGTGGTTTTGTCACAAGCCAATACAGACTCTTGATTGGGTATCGTGGAAATTAAACTCAATTTCGGTTTCATGTACATTACAGTTTCTCTAAGATATATTGATAGTAATTCAGTCATGTACGACGACGATGTATTTCATGGTAAAGACAGCTGCCTCTGTGGATCAGTGGTAGAGTGACGGCCTCCGAATCCCAAGTCAGCGGGTTCAAACCCGGCAGAGGTAGTCGGATTTTTGAAGGGTAGAAAAAAGTCCATTCGACACTTCATGTCGTACGATGTCGGCATGTAAAAGATCTCTGGTGACACATTTGGTGTTTACCCGACAAAATTAATTAAATCTCAGCCACAGACGCCCAAGAGAGTTTCGGTTTACTCGGTCTGCCATCTAGTGGGCCTAGAGTATAACGGAACGTCAAAATTGACGAGCAGACAACCAGATGGCGTCAACTTGAAATGTCTGCACACGGTAGCTGAGGCCAAACGATTATTATTATTATTATTATTATTATTATTATTATTATTATTATTATTATTATTATTATTATTATTATGGTAAAGACGAATTACTTTGCAATGCTATCTGTCTTAATGGTAATGTACTATGTACCTCTACTAGTGTAGGCTACTGAGTGCATGATTCGAAGCAGTGTATCGATTCATTCAAGTGTCTGAGTGAATCGATTCACAGGAACGGCAAGCTCACGGCACACAAATCATGCACAATCACGGCTCAGTGAGCCACGCGACAAACACGGCTCCTTATCGGCACACTGGACACTGGCGGGGAGCCGAGCTTTCGCTGCAGCGAGACACAGTGAATCATGGCACACTGAGAGAATCGTACGCAGTCACGGATCAGTGAGACACAACACACACACGGTTCATTATCGGTACACTGGACTTCGGCGGGGAGCTGAACTTCCTCTGAAGCAATACATAGAGAGTCATGGTACACTGAAAAAATTGTATGCTATAATGGACTCTCGAGTCAGCTCATTTGAAAATAATACCTACTCACATTCACTGTCCTCTTCTTACAGGGAGTTTTAAACAATACATGGATTTATTTGCAGTGTTAAAAAGATAGAACACAATTCCAAAGTACCTAGGTTGTAAGTAGGTAGGCAATTAGGTTATTCTAATTACTGTATTAGTTTAATCAATCAGTATCTTTATAACTAGTTGATGTTCGACAATTACTTAAACTCAGCTCTCTAGCCTCCACGCCTGGCTGAGTGGCTCAGACGGTCGAGGCGCTGGCCTTCTGAACCCAACCTGGCAGGGCCGAGCTCAGTGCGGTTTAGGGTCGCGTATCTCTGAGCTTGCATTCGGGGAATGGTGGGTTCAAATCCTACCGTCGGCAGCCGTTAAAATGGTTTTCGGTGGTTTCCCATTTTCACACCAGACACATGCGTGTGCTGTACCTTAATTAAGACCACGGCTGCTTCCTTCCCACTTCTAGCCCTTTCCTATCTCTTCTATCCTCTTTGTCGCCATAAGACCTAATCTGTGTTGGTGCGACGTAAAGCAAATTGATTTATATTTAATATGTGGGCTACTTATTGTGGACACAGGTATTTTTATATGTAATTCTCTCTATATATATACAGTATGTATGTGAGTTGTGACTTTCAGAGAACTGTGGAAAACCATTAGATAGTGAATAAAATTTGAGTTATGTCAGTATTTTAACAGGCGTACAATGTTTACATCGTGTATTGGTGACAGAGTGCTGTGTCTTTCTCTCTCTCTCCCCTCGCCCGCTCCTCCTCACATTGCGCCACAGCAGTTCTAGATAATTTCACTCCGATTGGACACTGATCCCCACCTGCACATCTGTACCGCCCTGTAACTTGTAGATACACAATTCCCACAATTTTGAAATGTAACTTCGTTATATCTGAAAGGACGGGGCAATCAGAAATGCATTATTTCCCAGCAAAGTTATAACATTCTTAATCTCATGGAATGGCTCTTACAATGGTACAGCTAACTCCTCGGCTTCTCTTCTTTCTTTTTCTTCTTCTTCTTCCTCATCTTCTTCTTCATCTTCCTCCTCTGATTCACTGCTTCCATGATGAATGACTAGTTCCTCCACTTCAGGATGACCTCTCACCTCATTATTGTATAACTCGACAATCTTCTTCTCAGTGTGTTTCACTTCATTTCTCCACATCTCTGCTGTCACCTATAAGATATATTGAAGTATCACAACCTGACAAGTATATTATAAACCGCACTTGCCCATATCCAGTAAATAACATTTCCACTTGGCCTACCTGATCAAGAGATTCTTTCCACACAGCTGTAGCTCTGTCCAATCCGTGACCAGGTCTTGAAGCCACTGTTTTGTTATAATACTGTTTTGCCACAGACCATACAAATTCGATGGCATTGAAAAATGAGTGGTATGGAGGAAGTCGTAAGACAGTATGGCCTTCACTGTGCAGCATCTCGTCAACAATGTACCTGGTTTTAAAGAAACAGAGAAATATTGTTATGCATACATGAAGTCAAATATACGAGTGTAAACAACATTATCTAAACTTATGTTTACGTGCTTCTGTACCTCTTTAAATGACTTCGATTCATATTACACAACCGTTGCAGCTCATCTTTTGTAGCATTTTCTGGTGGAGAAACTCCATTCTGCCTTAACCATGACTGTAAATTAAAGGAAAAATAAAAATTAATTTCTGTAACATCATTAAACATCATTCAGTAGAAGGAAATATTCAATGAAGTATAATTATCACTAAATGATCCTTCCTCCATTTCGTTGTTGGTTGATGCTCAACAAGCTTACAGTGATATGGTGCATTATCCATTACAATAACACAGGGTCCTATATTTCTTAATCCTATGATTAATTGCATATTCACCCACATCTGAAATTTCTCGCTGTTCATAGCACCATGGTAATCCTGATTTCTTTTCAAGTTTGTAGCAAATATCAAATCATCACCTGTAAGAATGTTAAGTTTTAGTATGAAGTTATTTCTTCTAAAAAATGTATTCCCTAAAAATATGATTTCTGTTGAACGATACAAAAAGCTGTCTGATTTTAAGTGAAACCAACTACTATGTAGCAAAGTCACCTGATGATGAAGTCAATGAATTACTACTTACACTACTTTATCGTAACATCTCTCGTGAATATATCTCCATTAGTAGGCCTATTAGAAGTCCACGATCACTTGCATTAAAGATATAAGTATAAACACCCATTTCAATACCTTAGAACAAATGTAATTGCTGCGAACACTGAACCTAGATCAGGCAGTAAGAAATAAGAAGCTTGGAAGGTGTTTAACAGTCAGGTATCAAGCACTGATTCAGGTGGAGATTGTCGAATGCAGAATAAACATAATAAATAGGCCTACAATACAAGTAACTTACTGATACAAATATCCAGTAATATTATATGAAAATACACTGAGTAAGTTTTGAATGAAGTACCTCTCTAAGGTTAATCATTGGCCTAAAGTGAATACCTGCAAGTCTTTAATAACCAAGAGATCCCTTAACAGTGGAGAAGTCAAAATCAAAAACCACATACAGAGCTCAATGAGCGGTAAGTTATAATGCCACTTCCAATCTAGTGCCAGTCAATTTCAATCAATCAGTCACCATTGATCTGCACTTAGGACAGTCGCCCAGGTGTAAGATGTAGTTTCAGGGATAGGCCTAGTATTTTCTTCAATAATTGCAAAGAATTTGGAAATTTATTGAACATCTCCCTTGGTAAATTACTCCAATCCCTAACTCCCTTCTTAAAAAAAAAACAAATATTTGCCCCACTTTTCATCAACTTTATCACTGTACTGTGATCTTACCTACTTTTAAAATACAACTGAAACGTATTCGTCTACCAATGTCATTCCACACCACCTATCCACCGACAACTCGGAACATACCACTTAGTCCAGCAACTCGTCTCCTTTCACCCAAGTCTTCCCAGCCCAAACCCGACAAAATTTTTGTGACGCTACTCTTTTGTCAGAAATCACCCACAACAAATCGTGCTTCTTTCTTTTGAACTTTTCTAGTTCTCAAATCAAGTAATCCTAGTGAGGGTCTCATACACAGGAACTGTACTCAAGTTGGGGTCTTATCAGAGACTTAAGTGCCCTCCCCCTTTTCATCCGTACTACAAACCCTAAATACCCTCATAACTATGTAAAGAGGGATCACCTCACTATAATAAAATGAAGTAAAATAAAGTAAGAACATACCAGGTACAAAGCCATCTTTCGTTCCAGCATGAACAATAACCAGTCTTCCTCTCTCAGACACAGGTCGACGAATTACTCCTTGAACATCATGTCCAGATTTGTGTGGTTTATTCCAGGAGTATGTGGGTGACCCTGAAAGAGAAATGCACATTTGAAACCAAAGACACCTGATGAAGATAAAGTATTCTAAGATTTTTAAATAAAATATAATATATAACATATATATTCACCACTACCCTGTAAGAATACACACACAGAAATATATTACATACACATATACCGTAAGTCAACAGGAATACACAAAGGTTAAGTCTACAAACCGTATCGAAGTCGACACAAGACATGGTATAGGCCTACATGATTAGGTTAGGTTAGGTTCAGAATGAAATACTGCTCCATTTGAACTGATAGTCATTATGTCAGAAACTTATCATAGAAATAAGATAAAAACGAACACTTACCCCAGTTAATAATGAAACTCTTGCCATTAGCTTCGTATCACTGCGGCTGATACCTTCTTCGTCGTAGTTCGTGTTTCAATTGCTCGTAGCAATGTACAAGCATTTCTTGACCTGATGTTTGTAAAGGACGTAACCTTGCTTTCCTTTTCGGAGGAGTTCTTGCAGATTTTTCTTCCTTCTTAGACATCCCAATCGAATTCTGTTCGTATAAGTATGGGACGAAATAGGAACGTAATTAATAAAATGTTGTGCTCATCATTTCACACAAACTATGTTATTAAATGCATTATCCGAACATGCCACAATTCTACTTACCTGGTATTAGGCAAATAGATTTACAATCCCACAGAAAAAGAAAACATACTTTAAATATTCTCGCAAATGTATCATTAGTGACTTTAACACCAATGCGGTGGCAACACGCAATTCACGCTAGAACAGTGATTGAACGTTGCCAACGTGCCAGATTAACGGTAAATGTAAGACGTCGTATCGGCAAGTAGGGTCCCTAAACTGTATGGTTACCGACACTGAAAAAGACCCAACAGCAAGAAAAGTTACTATAAATCAATACTTTAATATTACAGGGGCGAAAGGGTAAGGTTGCACCCTTAGGGTACGTCCTTACACGGGGACGACTATAGAACCTCGCATTGGCCGCCTCACCTGCTATGCTGAGCAGGGGTCTTGTGGGGGATGGGGAAGATTGGAAGGGATAGGCAAGGAGTGGTGGTGGTGGTGGTGGTGATTATTGTTTTAAGAGGAAGTACAACTAGGTAACCATCCTCTAAATAACACTAATCAGAGGGTAAAAATGGAAGGGATCGACACATCGAAGAAATCAAGGGCCACGAAGGGAGCGAAAATGAAAGACTCCCTAGACCTCGAATACTTTAACAGCGTCGAGTTCGGAAAAGAACAAGAGTTGACCAAGGGAAGTCGGTTAGCACCCTGGTACAAGTAGAAGCAATGCCAGGACTCTGCTAAGAGCTCGTGGTTGCCAACTCACGCTCCCAAGTTGATAACCTCTGGGTGTTATTCTACCACCCCCACCCACAACCGGTTTACGTTAGGTGGGAAACCACAGAAAACCACTTCGAGAATGGCTGAGGTGGGAACCGAACTCTCTCTGCTCAGTTGATCTCCCGAGGCTGAGTGGACCCCGTTCAATTCTTCATTCGAAAATTGAACCCGGGCCTCCGGGAGTGGCAACTAACCACACTGCACTACAGAGGCGGACTGACATCAATTCTGCAAAATGAATTTTGTCTGTACAGTAGACTACACATTTTTCTCAAGATTGATAGACCTATGGAGGAGCGGAAGATGGGCATTTGGTTAGCACTAGGCCCGGTTGCCCTTGCATCCAGAATATCAATTTTTGGCGGGCTGAGCGAACCTCAGACACTGTGCCTTTCCAGAAGTGAAAAATCGTCGTCTTCTTCTTCTTTTCCTACGGCTTTTCCCACACCTTTGGGGTCGCGGGTGAGAACGGCGTAGCACATCTGGTTTTAGCCCTGTTTTACGACCGGATGCCCTTCCTGACGCCAACCCTATATGGAGGGATGTAAGCACTATTGCGTGTTTCTGTGGTGGTTGGTAGTGTGGTATGTTGTCTGAATATGATGAGGAGAGTGTTGGGACGGACACATACACCCAGTCCCCGAGCCAGAAGAATTATTCAGAAACGATTTAAATCTCCGATCCAACCGGGGACCCTCTGAACCGAAGGCCAGTACGCTGACCATTCAGCCAACGAGTCGCCCTCTCCATTAGTGAAAATCTCGTTTCGAAATAGTTCGACTTCTTGACGGGGAATCGAAGCCACATCCTTCCGAGTAAACCATGCAGCCCTTTGTCTCATCGAACGAGGCAGCCCCTAATTTTGTACTTTATTTATATAAACAACACATTCTTAGCTCTTTTCTCGCCACAAATAATTAAATTTTAGCTCTCTCTATGGATCATTGGTAGAGTGTCGATCTCTGATCCCAAGACCACTGGTTCAAACCCGACGTAGGTAGTCGGATTTTTAAAGGGCGAAAAAGACTCCATTCGACACCCCGAGTCGTACGATGACGGCATGTAAAAGATCTCTGGCGAGTATTTAGTGTTTATTTATTATTATAGGTTTTTCTCCCGGACTCAGCGTGGTGCGTGAGACATTTGGTTGGGAATACAACTGGAGAGAATGACCAGTACCTCGCCCTGGCGGCCGCAACTGCTATGCTGAATAGGGGCTCGTGCGCCTTGTGGCGGATGGGAAGATTGGAAAGGATAGGCAAGGAAGAAAGGAAGGAAGGAAGGAAGGAAGGAAGGAAGGAAGGAAGGAAGGAAGGAAGGAAGGAAGGAAGGCATTTGACCTCCCGAGGCTGAGTGGACCCCGTTCCAGAGGCTGAGCCGGCAATCAAACCCGGACCTCTGGGGATAGCAGCTAATCCCACTAACCACTACACCACAGAAGTGGACACATTTACTAGTGTTTACCCGACAAACTTCATTTAAAACTCAGCCAAGAAACCGTCCAGAAAAGATCCAGTTCAGTCTGCCATCTAGTAGAATACAACACAACAAACACATCGAGCTCGTCCCCATGAATCACATCCTGTTTGGTGCTCCAAAGTTTGTTCTACGTCTTTCCACTCGGTTTGTAAATCGTGTTGCACCATGTTACATCAGCACTGGACTCGCTAGCCGAGTCTTAAAGCCAGGGCTCCACTGGCAGCTATTTACTGGTTCTAGGAGCAGAGCTGTAGTACACATTTTCTGCATTTAAGCCCCATTCACAATGCAAACGTAACGTAACGTAAACTTAAAATTAACGTTAACCTACAAGTTAGCGGCCATGTTATCTAATGGAACCATTCACAATGCGCCGACGTAAACTTAAATGAGATTCCTTAAAATTGAAGGATTGCAAACTCCAAGCTCTTGCGGTTAACTTTACGTGAGGTTTAAGAACCAGCCAATCAGAGCAGACGTAAACATTGTATTTTGTGCACGATATAATGACTTCTTTCGACGACACACTTGTAATTCTCGTTCAACATAATCTTTGTGTGTATGTATGAAAAAATGAAAAAGAATTACAAAGACGCTGTACCGAAAAAGAATACGTGGAAATAGATATACTTTAGCAATGAAATCTGACGGGGAATGGTGAGACAAGCTCGCAGCTCTGGCGACCGGACGAGAGACAATCCCTGTCATAGATAAAACAGTGTCCCTGTGTATTTCTCAACATTATGCCAGACTGCGGGTTTACGAAAACGATATCATCCAAACATCTCATCGGAGTGTGATAGCTAGGAGCATAGATGTCGGTAAAGGAGACCTTACACTTCTTTTTTTTTTTTTTTGCTACGGGCTTTACGTCGCACCGACACAGATAGGTCTTATGGCGACGATGGGATAGGAAAGGCCTAGGAGTTGGAAGGAAGCGGCCGTGGCCTTAATTAAGGTACAGCCCCAGCATTTGCCTGGTGTGAAAATGGGAAACCACGGAAAACCATCTTCAGGGCTGCCGATAGTGGGATTCGAACCTACTATCTCCCGGATGCAAGCTCACAGCCGCGCGCCTCTACGCGCACGGCCAACTCGCCCGGTCTTCTTTTTATTAGGAAAGGAGAATCAAATCGTGAGATAGTGTTAAACAGTCCAGGTTTAATCCGCATGTACAAAACGAACTGATGAGGGTCATTTCTTAGAGTAGATTACCGAAATCGCCCTGAAATATCAAGGGATGAACCCATTTTCCGCACCGTTGTTTAGTTCTCCTTTTCATGTACACAGCTCCCAGGAGCAAAGCAAGAGATGTTTAAAGTGATACTAATTCCACTACCATGTTGTTTGATTTCATCGAGATATTAAAATATAAAACAGCGAGATAGCCTAAAAACCCTTTCCGTGCTAAATAACATGGCAGTGTTTTGATTGGCTGCTGTGTACTCATTACGTTCCTGCATTGTGAATACCTCAAATTTTAAGTTAATTTTACGGTTACATTTGCATTGTGGGTGGCTACATTTCCGGCGATTTTCAACGCCCGCTATGACGGAGTTCCCGGCTACATTGCAGTAACAGGCAGTGTGCAATAAAATGGAAGAGTATTGCAAGCCGATTAAAACGTAATATTACGAATATTTTATTGTTAGTTTATGTCATATGGTAAAAATGACAAGGCTGTTCTCTTTAAAAAAAAATCACACTCCAGTTCTTATAATTTTCATTCATAGGATTGTAAAGAACCGGATACTGCTCAACTTCCATTATTATTACTCGCTATCAAGCTCTATGTTATCAAACAAAATACAGCAAAATACAACGCAACTGAGGAGAAGCAATGCGTAGTGTTCAACAGCGTGGTTCGCATTAAACTGTAGAGGGCCTAGAGGCGGATAACTATCGATAGTGCTATCGATAGTTATCGATAGCGACCACTATCGTCTGACATCGATAGTCAGTTGCCTATTATCGATAGTCAACGATAGTTTTTTTGTTTCCTTATTGGCTTATTTTTCGCATTAACAGAAATTGTACAGCTGTTTCAAGCTTTGGTAGTAACTTTAATATACCAGTTATATACCATATACATATTCCCAAAAGGAAGATACCTGACGTTTGGAAGTGGTTTAGACGTAGTGAGTATAAAAAGTTAGCTAAGTGCACTGAGTGTGGAAAAAGTTTGAAACTGTCAATCGCACTCACCTCCCGTAATTCTGTAATACAACCCCTACAACAGAATATCCTGTAAATGGAATTATATTAGATCGTTCAGTATTTAAAGGCTTACATTTTTCCACACGAATGTATGTTCTACATCTACCATCACCATTGTTTCCGACGAAATATCTTCCTCACATTCATTAGAAATACCAGATCATCATGCGAAAATCATTATCACTACTAACAGAATCACCAATATTATTTATAGACTAGCTGATGTACCCGTGCTTCGCTACGGAATTCTACATTGTATACAGAATTCTAGGTTAGGTAGTATACACCTTGTGAGCAAGATTGTATTATATTGCATAGCCCTTAACGTTACCCTAGAAACGTGACAGGGAAGTCACCAAACATCTTTTCTCATATGAAGACTGGGTTAGGGAATTTTCATTGTAAATGGTAGGCCCGCTTACCTACAATCAGTCACGATCAGGCTGGGGAGTTTTCATTATAATGGCAGACACTCACTCTCCACCTGTTTTTTACATCCTCAAAAAATGTCTTAGTGGTTTTCCCATCTGAAATGAACATAGGTCATTACAATGACGTCAGTAGGAATGGCGTGATTAAAAGCAATATGAAACACTCGATCAAATGAAAAACCACGCATTTTCACTTTTAACGAACAGTACTACGCTGCTGATCTAACGGTCCAAAGTTCCAGAGCTGGAATGACCAAGCCGCAGACAGCCGTGGTCAGTGAACACTCTTCGTCCTTTTCCGGCGCGGGGGGTCGAATAGTGGAGAGTCCCAGGGAAAATCTATGGCCTTTTACTAATCTGTTTCCTAGGAGTACCCGATGAGTCGGAAAATCTCATTTCACTACACTGGCGGCGGAAAAATCTATCTGATAGGAGGCAAATTTTTCCTCCAAGCCAGAGGAGAAAACCCCTCTTCGCTGCTAATTTGGAATGAATGTTGAATTTAATAAAAGTGAAGAGGAAGACTTTTTTTTTTTAGAAACGGCTCTTTTCAAGGTTGCATTTTGCATTATTTAGTGAATTGTAGTGCTATAATTTGGAATAGGCCTAAATTGTAATTCTAGACCAGGTCATACTACTATTACTAAATGAACCTCTGCCGAATGTGCACAATGCTCATTCAAAACAGCGCGTCAGAGTAGGGATCGAATAGCTGGAGTACTATGATGTACCAGTGTGTTACGTAACAGCAGTATCAGAGAAATGGCATGCTAAGGAAAAAAGTTTTTTAACTCCCTAGCTATTTCCCACAAATATTCAGTCAGTCTGTTATAATCGGTACGCAACAGTAATCCCATGTATCGGGCACCATAAGAGGCAAAGGACATCACAACAAACAATGGTCAATGTAATGTTATTGTTAATCAATGTTCTGCGCTTTCGATATTGTAGGCCTTCAAAGTTAGTTTACTTCCGACTCTGAAATACTACTCTTATCATAGTCGGTACGGTAAAACCGAATAAAACCTAAATGACCAGAAATTGTATTCTCTATAACTTCTGTTATGTAGTACTCTTCTATAGGACCAATAAAATTAAATTCTAGGTGCTTACGCCTAAACTACCATTTCATCCAGGGTCAGTAAAATTATTTAAAGCTTAGATTATAGTTTCTTCTTCCCCGACTCTATATAACGATTTTCATTAAATGCTGTTCTGATGTGGACTTAGCAAGAAAAATCAAAATTCGTGAATATCTGTGTTATCATAGCCGGGACGGAGAAAATGTATAAGACATAAATGATCGGAAATATAATTCTATGTAACTTTAGTTATGTAGTATTTATCGATAGGGCCACTAATATTATAAATACTTGATAATTGAATTTTAGACCTTCCCCTAAACTACCATTTCAGCCAGGGCGAATAAAATTATTTATAACCTAGATTGTAGTGGCTCATCCCCTAACTTTACATACCGATTTTCATTAAATTCTCTTCAGTCGTTTTCTCGTGAGCGTGTACAGACAGACAGACAGACAGACAGACAGACAGACAGACAGACAGACAGACAGACAGACAGACAGACAGACAGACAGACAGACAGACAGACAGACAGACAGACAGACAGACAGACAGACAGACAGACAGACAGACAGACAGACAGACAGACAGACAGACAGACAGACAGACAGACAGACATTACGGAAAAGTAAAAAGTGCATTTCCTTGTTACTGTGGACATGACTGATATAGAAATACTACTTTTTTCAAATTCTGAACAATGTACAGACAAAACTCTTATTTTATATTTATAGAAGATTCATCTTTGATGTAGGCGAGCCCTTTATTTTGTCATCAGACAAACATTTCTTCCGTTTCGCGCTCGCTATTTCTGTTTACCTTGTCAACTGGTGAGTCAGAGATTGTATAACTTATGAAGGAATATTTTAGCGAATCGTGCGTTATCTAATTAAGAAATGGGGAGGTTATTAAAGTATTTGTCGCAATGAATCAGGATAAGAAAGGCCAAAAGAATTCCATTGCACGGAGCTTATGTCAGTTAAGCAAGAGTAGCGAAATTGGGAGTAGTAATCAAGATATATCGACTCCGATTCTGGTGGAGAATCGAGTTCATAAAGCATAATAAGAGGAGCTTCCTTTACTAGACTGCTTCAGTTGCATAATCTGAGTGCTGAATTGTCAGAGTATGTTAAAGAAATCCCGGCGGACAAAATTCCGGCACCTCGGCGCCTGCGAGAACCATGAAAGTAGTTAGTGGGACGCACAACCAACAACATAGAACATAAATTTAAAATAATTTATTGCATCCAACGTTGTTATGCACTTTTATTCCTCTAATGGACTGAGCCCCTCCGAGATGACTCGGTGACTCCTACCAGCGTAAATGAAGTTGCGCTGGAATTCCCGACTGGACCGGTAATTTAATTTAAATGTTTCATTAGGGAGCTGGATCCTCACAGATATGTGCGCGTATTATTGTGCGTCTGATCGTTTCTGGATATTGACGTCCTCAGGGCTAATGTTCATTTAGGATAGGTTAGATTAGATTCAATTTCATTTAATTTTCACTGCGTGAAGGACATTTTTAAGTAGGATCTTTTCAAGGAAGCAAATCTGCATGAATATAATTTGCGTGATTCGATAAATAAGATCTATAATCGATAATTACAAATCCTGAAAGAACTCACACTCATATCACGAGGTAATTATAATCAAATTTATGAATTTCAACGGAAATTATACGATGCATTGATAATAATTGAAAAATAATACATTAAAAACTGATGAATACTAGTGTTCGTATAACGAAACAGTTGATGCTCGATAAGCAATGCCATTGATTTTCCACTACATTACGTTTTGATAGACTTATATTAATAACCATCAATCCCTGTTTTACGGGAGAAACTCAAATATTAATTTCAATTATGGATTTTGAGAGCTGTAATAATAATCAATTCCCAACTTAAGACTGTATTTCCTAATTTTCAATTTATCTTCATTCTTTGGTTCCGTCGAAGTAATAGCGTTGGGATTTTTACTGAATAAAATCTGACCAACCAAAATATCTCAGTTGCTTCCAATGTAAAATAAATATATTCAACCATCCAGTGGCGGCGCGTGACTTTCGTCACTGGGGGTTCACCAGAAGGAAGAATTCTTGTGCCGCCGACCTCCCCCCCCCCGCCCTTCGACCCCACACCGACCAGTAGCGTAGCCAGGATTTCAGTTTGGGGGGTGGGGGGCATCCATCCAGAATTTTATTTTGATAGGTGTCCAAACTTCCAGAGTTTAGGTGGTGTAGAATACTTAGAAAGGAAATTAGTGTCCTTGGATCCAAGTAAAAGTGGTGGATTCGTGGGGATTCCGGAAGCTAATAGTAATATTCTTCTTCTGCTTCTTCCTCCCCCCCGCTTTTCCCACATCTGTGGGGTCGCGGGTGCGAACTGTGTTGCACATGTGGATTTGGCCCTGTTTTACCACCGGATGTCCTTCCCGACGCTAACCCTATAAGGAGGGCTGTAATCAATCTTGTGTGTTTCTTTGGTGGCTGGTAGTGTAGTATGTTGTCTGAATAGGAAGAGGAAAGTGTTGGGACAAACGCCTAGTCCCCGAGCCAGAAGAATTAATCAGACGCGATTAAAATCCCCGACCCGACCTGGAATCGAACCCGGGACCCTCTGAACCGAAGGCCCCAACACTGATCGTTCAGCCAATGAGTCGGACTCCGGAAGCTAATATTAATATACGTTATACCATAAGAAATGCTTAATAAAAGTATACTTGTTAAAACTCCTGGGGTGTCTGGACTCCATGGACGACACCCCGCCCCCGAACTACCTCTGCTACTCCCATCCCAACATAACTGCAGCATTTCATATATTCCGAGTACAAGTGAAATGAATGCAAGAATAAGCAGTTTGAGTAAGGATGCAATATTCTGGTTTAGAATAAATACGGTAATGTTATTATAATAATGGTCATGTGAGAAGCAATAAAGAAGTGACATTTTATACAAACAATGCGACAAAGAAATACACACACACACACACACACACACACACACACACACACACACACACACACACACACACACACACACACACACATAAACGTCGAATACAGGTTTCTCGTCCTTCTTGTCCATGGCTAGATGATGAAGGCAAGAGAATGATGGCCCACCGTGACTCGTTATTTCGACATTATAAACAAACCCTAGATGACACAGACTTCGAATCTTACCGCATCTTAAAACATCGCACAAGGCAGTTAATCAGAAATTTAAAAAAATGTATATATTTCCACAATTTAGCTAACAACTTAAATTCTAATCGCGCATGGGACCAACTTAGAGCTCTGGGAGTAGGAAAACAGAGACAGACGACTTCTGACATTCAATTTGACGAACTGAACGATTACTTTAATAGAATAAATATTCAACCTACCCCAATTAACTGCACCGACTCACCGCCCTCCCCTCCAGCCAATCTACCATTCACATTTCATCGTGTCACAGAAAATCAGGTTGTAAAGGCTTTGCGTTCTATTAAATCAAAGGCTACAGGTGTAGATGATATTCCTATTACTTTCATACATAACATTATGGGTGCTGTCCTGCCTATACTACTGACGCACATACTGAACTACTGTTTACTAAACGGAACTTTCCCTACTGTCTGGAAAACAGCCAGTATTATACCGGTACCTAAGGGTTTAGACCAACGGGCGAGTTGGCCGTGCGGTCAGGAGCGGGCAGCGGTAAGCTCGCATCCGGGAGATAGTGGGTTCGAACCCTACTGTCGGCAGCCCTGATGATAGTTTTGCGTGATTTCCCATTTTCACACCAGGCAAGTGCTGGGACTGTACCTTCATTAAGGCCACGGCCGCTTCCTTCCAACTCCTAGGCCTTTCCTTTCCCATCGTCGCCGTAAGACCTATCTGTGTCAGTGCGACGTAAAGCAAAATAGCAAAAAAAGAGTTTAGTAGATAAATATTCAACCTACCCCAACTAACTCCACAGACTCACCGCCCTCCCCTCCAGCCAATCCACCATTCACATTTCACAGTGTCACAGAAATCAGGTTGAAAAGGTTTTGCATTCCATTAAATCAAAGAGGGTTTTTTGCTACTTTGCTTTACATCGCACCGACACAGATAGGTCTTATGGCGACGATGTGATAGGAAAGGCCCAGGAGTTGGAAGGAAGTGGCAGTGGCCTTAATTAAGGTACAGCCCAAGCATTTGTCTGGTGTGAAAATGGGAAACCACGGAAAACCATCTTCAGGGCTGCCGACAGTGGGATTCGAACCCACTATCTCCCGGATGCAAGCTCACAGCCGCGCGCCCCTAACCGCACGGCCAACTCGCCCGGTAAAAAAAGAGTTTAGACATACAATAACCCCCTGACTACCGTCCTATGACTATACTCCCTGCGCTTTCTAAAGCCTTTGAACGTTTAGTATACGAGCAAGTTCTGGAATACCTAAATCAAAATGCTCTTTTGGATCCTTTGCAAACTGGATTTAAGAAGGCTCACAGTACCGCGACAGCACTTTTGAAGGTTACTGAAGACATTAGAAACGCTATGGACAAACGAGTGCTCACTATACTTATCCTTCTTGACTTCAGTAGCGCCTTTGACACTACAGTAATTCTATGATAAAGAAAATGAAACTGCTAAATTTCGACCTGGCTTGAGTAACCGTCAACAGCGTCTAACAGTACACGACAAGGTCTCTAAATGGAAAATGAAACTTAGTGTTGCCCACAGGGCAGTATTCCAGGGCTTAAATTTTTCTGTATTTACATCAATGACATACCATTACTGACAGGAAATAACACACACCACCTCTATACTGACGATCTTCAAATATATCGACACTGCAAGACAAGACATTAACATTGACTTCCGACGACTCAGTATAGATGCACAACGAAACCCTCTTATACTAAACTGCACAAAATCTCCGGTAATCATAATTGGATCACGAAAATTACTGAGCTGCTCAAACAATGTCGTAATCCCGCCTATCCTACTGAATGGTAACATTATTCCCTACAGTAAAACGGTTAAAAATCTCGGCGTAATGATGAATGAAACAGTTGATTGGTCTGATCACACGAAAGAAATATGTAAAAATATTTTTGGAGTTCTTCACCCTCTTAAACTGCAGAGGGATGCATTTCCATTTGAGCTACAGGCCAAACTAACACAGACATTCATTCTCCCTATTCTTGATTATTGTGACGTTGTTTTAGTTGACATGACGAGAGAAGAAACACACTTCAACGAGCACTGAATTCCTGCCTGCGATTTATTTACAATATCGGGTACGATGTTCATATCACCCCATACTATCAGTCTGTCTCATGACTGATGTCTGATAAACGTCGGCAGCTACACACTTTAACGATGGTGTTTAGAATGGTAGCTGAAAGTCAGCCACTGTAT
Source organism: Anabrus simplex (assembly GCF_040414725.1). Lineage (NCBI taxonomy): Eukaryota > Metazoa > Arthropoda > Insecta > Orthoptera > Tettigoniidae > Anabrus > Anabrus simplex. Next base: position 65,590,321 of record NC_090277.1, read on the forward strand.
ATTTCTTCTCAATTCATCTTTTTATCACCTTTTCTCAACTTAAATACACGTTCTAGATTCATTCTTCCTATTCCACTGCACCCCACAAACAAAATAATAGATCATTTGTGGCGACTGTCGCCAAATTATGGAATTCCCTGCCAGCTCAGGTCAGAGAAACTAGCTTTCTTTAATCACGATTTAAGGTCACCTGCCGAGACTATCTCCTGAGGACAATGACTTAATGGTTGAAGTATGAATGTGTACGTGCCTGAGGATTAGTCATTTTTAAGAGTTTTTAATATTAATGAGTTTTAAAATTAATTTAGTTAGTGATATATTTAAATTTATTTTCAATTGTATTTATTTTTAGTTCTATTAATTTATGTAGTTTTAACTATTTTATGTATCTCAGTATTTTATTTAATATTCTGATTAGTATGTGATTAAGTGTACGAAGGGCCTGGAGCCCTAACTTCGCCACTGTACAAAAGGCACTAATAAATAAATAAATAAATAAATAAATAAATAAATAAATAAATAAATAAATAAATAAATAAATAAATAAATAAATAATGTAAAGCGTATGGGTAAGGATATTTTGTTAGTTGGTAAAGAAAAATATACGTCACAACATATGATAGGTAGGGTTTACCTTGTCCTATTAGTTTCCCTCGCGGTTAGGGTCGCGCAGCTGTGAGCTTGCATACGGGAGATAGTGGATTCCAACCCCACTGTCGGCAGCCCTGAAAATGGCTAACCGTTGTTTCCTAATTTCACACAAAGAAAATGCTGGGGCTGTACCTTAATTAAAGGCCACGGCCGCTTCCTTCCCACTCCTAGGCCTTTCCTATCCCACCGTCACCTTGAGACCTATCTGTGTCGGTGCGACGTAAAGCAAATTGTTAATTAGTTTCGCTCGCAAGCCTAGGAGACAGAATATAGTAGTATAAAGTTACAGTTTTGTGACGCTAATATTCGTATGTAAAATTTTTAATAACGCGCCAGAAAACCAACGACATGGAGCTGTTGCCATTTAAACACCGTTTTAAGGGCCACCGACCCAAGCCGGGATTTGAACCTGCGTACTCGGACTCAGAAGGACAGCGACTCAACCAACTGAGCCACATGAAAAGGAGGCGTTTGTGATTATTTTTATATATTGATGCAGTTAGTATTTTTATAAAGGTTTTATGAGGAGCATTTATTACGGCGTACGTTTTCCAACTGTTCTAAATGCAGCAGGCCGGACAGAAGGACTAGCTGGAAGCTAAAGGGCCTAGCAGGGGTTTCGCTTCCTTCTCCGTTCAGTTTTACAAACCAAACTCCATGGCGTAACAGCCTCGAAGGGCCATCGCCTACCAAGCGACCGCTGTTCATCCCGGAGGCCTGCAGATTACGAGGTGTCGTGTGGTCAGCACGACGAATCCTTTCCAACGTTATTTTTGACTTTCTAGACCGGGGCCGCCATCTCACCGTCAGATAGCTCCTCAATTATAAACACGTGGGCTGAGTGTACCTCGAACCAGCCCTCAGATCCAGGTAAAAATCCCTGACCTGGCCGGGAATCGAACTCGGGGCCTCCAGTAAGAGGCAGGCACGCTATCTCTACACCGCGGGGCCGACTGGTTACTTTTAGGTCTCCTTATTTTAGAATTTAACTTAAGGCATCCTGCATTCGTTTCCCGGCACTAACAGAGTTAAGAAAGGCATGGGATGGGGAAGACACCGCCTTGTTTGTGGGAGCAATAAAGTTGGCCTTGAGTCCTCCGTAATGGGGTGTAGTACCAAAGTGGTTCCTTTTTTTAAGAATACAAATTAAATGAAAATTCTACTTCCTCACAAACGAAGAACGATATTATCAATTTTATGAACAGTTTCAATAATGCAGCCGGTTTATGTTAAGAGTACAGGAGTTATGATTGTACATGGTAACAATCAAAGCCATCAATATCCACTGAAGATCCGTCACCGCACTCGGTAGGACCAGCTTTTTTCATATCCACCGGCGAGTTGACCTGTGGTTAGGGGCGCACAGCTGTGTGCTTGCATCCGGGAGATAATGGGTTCAAATTCCACTGTCGGCAACCCTAAAGGTGGTTTTCCGTGGCTTCCCATTTTCATACCCAGCAAATGCTGGGGCTGTACCTTAATTGAGGCCACGGCCTCTTCCTTTCCACTCTTAGCCTTTTCCTTTCCCATCGTCGCCATAAGACGTACGGTGTAACGTAAAGCAAATTCTAAATAAAAAATAAAAAAATATTTTCACAACCCCTTCCAAGGGAAAGTTGTATCCACGCTACTGGCCTCGACTGAAATTATTTTGTGGGTGCGCCACTGCATCCACTCACCATTTAAGGTACAAGGCAAGCCCGAAGAATGGTTGGATACTCAAAATACACCACCATAAATGACGCGGTTATGCCTCAAAAGTATAGAGAAAGATAAGGGACGGGATCTTGTGTTTTAAGTACAATCCCTATCAATAGAACGTGACTTCCCATATTAAAAACGTTTCATGCATAGAGTGCGATTCAAGCCTGGGCCGTCGGGATGAGAATATAGAACCATTGGAACTGAGTTATCACGCCCGCCAATTACAAAATATTTACCCGCAATTTTGATGGTGCAATTTGAGGTTCCAATCAGTCGCCGGGCATTTGACAAAATATATAGGCCTACATATCGAACTTAGGCACGCATCCGCGATTGTCTTGCTACTGTTAGAATAAAAAAAAAAACTTCATAACTTACCGAGGATGTACATAGTTTTCGCTTCTCAGTGACGAAATGGCCCTCTTCAAAAAAAGTTACTTTTATGGTACAAAACTGGGAACTAACGTGCAGCTCAAAATCCTGTCACAGTCTTCCCAACAGTGCAACCTTAAACACAGCACATGGCCTAGGGAGCGGTGATAAGGGAACAGGGAACTGGAAATCAAGTAGGGATGACATAAAATTGTTAGTGTTGAACTGTAGAAGTATTGTAAAGAAAGGAATAGAATTAAGTAATTTAATAGATATATATTTACCAGATATTGTAATAGGAGTTGAATCATGGCTGAGAAATGATATAATAGATGCAGAAATTTTCTCACGGCACTGGAGTGTGTATCGTAGAGATAGGATAGGAATGGTGGGAGGGGGAGTGTTCATTCTGGTGAAAGAAGAATTTGTAAGCTACGAAAAAGTTAAAGATGAGACACATGAAATTCTAGGTGTAAGGCTCATTTCTAAAGATAATAGGCAACTTGATATATTTGGAGTGTACAGATCGGGAAAGGCTAGCACTGACGCGGATTCGGAATTATTCGATAGGATAGTCAGCTATGTGGGAAACGACATGGAAAGAAATGTGATTGTAGCGGGAGATCTGAATTTGCCAGATGTCAATTGGGAAGGAAATGCGAACGACAGGATGCATGACCAACAAATGGCAAATAAGTTAATATGGGAAGAACAGCTGATTCAGAAAGTGATGGAACCAACCAGAGGGAAAAATATCCTGGATGTCGTGCTGATAAAACCAGATGAGCTCTATAGAGAAACTGAAGTAATAGATGGTATTAGTGATCATGAAGCTGTTTTTGTGGTAGTTAAAAATAAATGTGATAGAAAGGAAGGTCTTAAAAGTAGGACTGTTAGGCAGTACCATATGGCTGATAAAGCAGGCATGAGGCAGTTTCTAAAAAGTAACTATGATCGGTGGAAAACGGTAAATAAAAATGTAAACAGACTCTGGGATGGGTTTAAAGAAATTGTTGAGGAATGCGAAAACAGGTTTGTACCATTAAGGGTGGTAAGGAATGGTAAAGACCCACCTTATTATAATAGATAAATAAAGAGACTAAGAAGGAGGTGCAGACTGGAAAGAAATAGATTTAGAAATGGCTGTGGAAGTAAGGAGAAATTGAAGGAACTTACTAGAAAATTGAATCTAGCAAAGAAGGCAGCTAAGGGTATGTATAGGTATTTTAAGGCAGAAACAGGTTCCAAGAAGGACATTCCAGGAATAATTAATGAACAGGGGGAGTGTGTATGTATGTATGTGAGGATCTTCAAAAGGCAGAAGTATTCAGTCAGCAGTATGTAAAGATTGTTGGTTACAAGGATAATGTCGAGATAGAGGAGGAGACTAAGGCCAAAGAAGTAATAACATTTACATATGATAACAATGACATTTACAATAAGATACAAAAGTTGAAAACTAGAAAACGGCTGGAATTGATCAGATTTCTGGGGATATACTAAAGACAATGGGTTGGGATATAGTACCATATCTGAAGTACGTATTTGATTATTGTTTGGTCGGAGGAGCTATACCAGATGAATGGAGAGTTGTTATAGTAGCCCCTGTGTATAAAGGAAATGGTGATAGACATAAAGCTGAAAATTACAGGCCAGTAAGTTTGACATGCATTGTATGTAAGCTTTGGGAAGGCATTCTTTCTGATTATATTAGACATGTTTGGGAAATTAATAACTGGTACGATCGAAGGCAATTCAGTTTTAGGAAAGGTTATTCCACTGAAGTTCAACTTGTAGGATTCCAGCAAGGTATAGCAGATATCTTGGATTCTGGAGGTCAAATGGATTGTATCGCAATTGACCTGTCTAAAGCATTTCATACGGTGGATCATGGGAGACTACTGGAAAAAATGAGTGCAATTGGACTAGACAAAAGAGTGACTGAATGGGTTGCTATATCTCTAGAAAATAGATCTCAGAGAATTAGAGTAGGTGAAGCTTTATCTGACCCTGTAATAATTAAGAGGGGAATTCCTCAAGGCAGTATTATCGGACCTTTATGTTTTCTTATATATATAAATGATATGAGTAAAGGAGTGGAATCGGAGGTAAGGCTTTTTGCGGATGATGTTATTCTCTATAGAGTGATAAATATGTTTCAAGATTGTGAGCAACTGCAACGTGACCTCGATAATGTTGCGAGATGGACAGCAGGCAATGGTATGTTGATAAACGGGGTTAAAAGTCAGGTTGTGAGTTTCACAAATAGGAAAAGTCCTCTCACTTTTAATTACTGCGTTGATGGGGTGAAAGTTACTTTTGGGGATCATTGTAAGTATCTAGGTGTTAATATAAGGAAAGATCTTCATTGGGGTAATCACAAAAATGGGATTGTAAATAAAGGGTACAGATCTCTGCTCATGGTTATGAGGGTGTTTAGGGGTTGTAGTAAGGATGTAAAGGAGAGTGCATATAAGCCTCTGGTAAGACCCCAACTAGAGTATGGTTCCAGTGTATGGGACCCTCACCAGGATTACCTGATTCAAGAACTGGAAAAAATCCAATGAAAAGCAGCTCGATTTGTACTGGGTGATTTCCGATAAAAGAGTACATACATACATACATTATCATTATAGACTGTTATGCCTTTCAGCGTTCAGTCTGCAAGCCTCTGAGAAGTTACTAAACGTCGCCACAATCCTCGATTTGCAACTAGTGTTGTGGCCTCATTTAGTTCTATACCTCTTATCTTTAAATCGTTAGAAACAGAGTCTAACCATCGTCGTCTTGGTCTCCCTCTACTTCTCTTACCCTCCATAGCAGAGTCCATTATTCTCCTAGGTAACCTATCCTCCTCCATTCGCCTCACATGACCCTACCACCGAAGCCGGTTTATGCGTACAGCTTCATCCATCGAGTTCATTCCTAAATTAGCCTTAATCTCCTCATTCCGACTACCCTCCTGCCATTGTTCCCACCTGTTTGTACCAGCAATCATTCTTGCTACTTTCATGTCTGTTACTTCTAACTTATGAATAAGATATCCTGAGTCCACCCAGCTTTCGCTCCCATAAAGCAAAGTTGGTCTGAAAACAGACCGATGTAAAGATAGTTTCGTCTGGGAGCTGACTTCCTTCTTACAGAATACTGCTGATCGCAACTGCGAGCTCACTGCATTAGCTTTACTACACCTTGATTCAATCTCACTTACTATATTACCATCCTGGGAAAACACACAACCTAAATACTTGAAATTATCGACCTGTTCTAGCTTTGTATCACCAATCTGACATTCAATTCTGTTGGATTTCTTACCTACTGACATCAATTTAGTCTTCGAGAGGCTAATTTTCATACCATACTCATTGCACCTATTTTCAAGTTCCAAAATATTAGACTGCAGACTTTCGGCACAGTCTGCCATTAAGACCAAGTCGTCAGCATAGGCCAGGCTGCTTACTACATTTCCACCTAACTGAATCCCTCCCTGCCATTTTATACCTTTCAGCATATGATCCATGTAAACTACAAACAGCAAAGGTGAAAGATTACAGCCTTGTCTAACTCCTGTAAGTACCCTGAACCAAGAACTCATTCTACCATCAATTCTCACTGAAGCCCAATTGTCAACATAAATGCCTTTGATTGATATTTTTTGCTAGGGGCTTTACGTGGCACCGACACAGATAGGTCTTATGGCGACGATGGGATAGAAAAGGCTTAGGAGTGGGAAGGAAGCGACCGTGGCCTTAATTAAGGTACAGCCCCAGCATTTGTTTGGTGTGAAAATTTGAAACCACGGGAAAACATTTTCAGGGGTGCCGACAGTGGGGTTCGAATCCACTATCTCCCGGATGCAAGCTCACAGCTGCGTGGCTCTAACCGCGTTGGAAACTAATAGGACAAGGTAAACCCTACCTAGCATATGTTGTAACGTGTACTTTTCTTTACCAACTAACAAAATATCCTTACCCATACGCTTTACATTATTTATTTATTTATTTATTTATTTATTTATTAGTGCCTTCAGTTCAGTGGCGAAGTTAGAGATCCAGGCCCTCTCGTACACTTAACCACATACTAATCAGAATCTTAAATAAAATACTGAGATACTTAAAATAGTTCAAACTACATAAATTAAGAGAATTGAAAATAAATTTAAATAAATCACTAAATTAATATTAGAACTAATTAATATTAAAAACTCTTAACAATGGCTAATCCTCAGGAACGCACACATTCATACTTCAACCATTCAGTCAGCTGTCCTCAGCAGGTGGTCTCGGCAGGTGACTTTAAATCGTGATTTAAAAAAGTTAGTTTCTCTGACCTGAACTGGCAGGGAATTCCATAATCTGGCGACAGTCACCACAAATGATCTATTAATTTTATTTGTGCGGTGCAGTGGAATAGAAAGAATGAATCTAGAACGGTGTATTTAAGTTGTGAAATGATGATAAAAAGATGAATTTAGAAGAAATATACATTGGCTTACTTTCAGCTACCACTCTGATCACCATCGTTAAAGTGTGTAGCTGCCGACGTTTACCAGTCATCAGCCATGAGACAGCCTGGTAGTATGGGGTGATATGAACATTGTACCTGATATTGTAAATAAATCGCAGGCAGGTGTTCAGTGCTCGTTGAAGTTTAAGTGTTTCTTCTCTCGTCATGTCAACTAAAACAACGTCACAATAGTCAAGAATAGCGAGAATGGGTGTATGTATTAGTTTGGCCTGTAGCTCAAATGGAAATACATCCCTCTGCCGTTTAAGAGGGTGAAGAACTCCAAAAATCTTTTTTACGTATTTCTTTCGTGTGATCAGACCAATCAACTGTTTCATTCATCATTACGCCGTGATTTTTAACCGTTTTACTGTAGGGAATAATGTTACCATTCAGTAGGATAGGCGGGATTGCGATATTGTTTGAGCAGCTCAGTAATTTTCGTGATCCAGTTATAATTGTCTGATATTTTTTGCAGTTTAGTATAAGAGAGCTTCGTTGTGCATATACACTGAGTCGTCGGAGGTCCCTGTTAATATCTTGTTTTACAGTGTCTATATATTTGAAGATCGTCAGCAGAGAGGTCATGTATGTTATTCCCTGTCACAGATGGTATGTCATTGATATAAATACACTGACTGACAGAGCAAATGCAACACCAAGAAGGAGTGGTCAGAACTTTATGCCAATTGCAGGGTAGACTGACGTCACTGAGGTATGCTCATGATGTGAAATGCGCCGCTGTGCTGCGCACGTAGCGAACGATAAGTGGGACACGGCGTTGGCGAATGGCCCACTTCGTACCGTGATTTCTCAGCCGACAGTCATTGTAGAACGTGTTGTCGTGTGCCACAGGACACGTGTATAGCTAAGAATGCCAGGCCGCCGTCAACGGAGGCATTTCCAGCAGACAGACGACTTTACGAGGGGTATGGTGATCGGGCTGAGAAGGACAGGTTGGTCGCTTCGTCAAATCGCAGCCGATACCCATAGGGATGTGTCCACGGTGCAGCGCCTGTGGCGAAGATGGTTGGCGCAGGGACATGTGGCACGTGCGAGGGGTCCAGGCGCAGCCCGAGTGACGTCAGCACGCGAGGATCGGCGCATCCGCCGCCAAGCGGTGGCAGCCCCGCACGCCACGTCAACCGCAATTCTTCAGCATGTGCAAGACACCCTGGCTGTTCCAATATCGACCAGAACAATTTCCCGTCGATTGGTTGAAGGAGGCCTGCACTCCCGGCGTCCGCTCAGAAGACTACCATTGACTCCACAGCATAGACGTGCACGCCTGGCATGGTGCCGGGCTAGAGCGACTTGGATGAGGGAATGGCGGAACGTCGTGTTCTCCGATGAGTCACGCTTCTGTTCTGTCAGTGATAGTCACCGCGGACGAGTGTGGCGTCGGCGTTTAGAAAGGTCAAATCCGGCAGTAACTGTGGAGCGCCCTACCGCTAGACAACGCGGCATCATGGTTTGGGGCGCTATTGTGTATGATTCCACGTCACCTCTAGTGCGTATTCAAGGCACGTTAAATCCCCACCGCTACGTGCAGCATGTGCTGCGGCCGGTGGCACTCCCGTACCTTCAGGGGCTGACCAATGCTCTGTTTCAGCAGGATAATGCCCGCCCACACACTGCTCGCATCTCCCAACAGGCTCTACGAGGTGTACAGATGCTTCCGTGGCCAGCGTACTCTCCGGATCTCTCACCAATCGAACACGTGTGGGATCTCATTGGACGCCGTTTACAAACTCTGCCCCAGCCTCGTACGGACGACCAACTGTGGCAAATGGTTGACAGAGAATGGAGAACCATTCCTCAGGACACCATCCGCACTCTTATTGACTCTGTACCTCGACGTGTTTCTGCGTGCATCGCCGTTCGCGGTGGTCCTACATCCTACTGAGTCGATGCCGTGCGCATTGTGTAACCTGCATATCGGTTTGAAATAAACATCAATTATTCGTCCGTGCCGTCTCTGTTTTTTCCCCAACTTTCATCCCTTTCGAACCACTCCTTCTTGGTGTTGCATTTGCTCTGTCAGTCAGTGTACATAAAATTAGGTGTCGTAGAATACTGCCCTGTGGGGCAACACTAGGTTTCATTTTCCATTTAGAGGCCTTGTCGTTTACTGTTACACGCTGTTGACGGTTACTCAAATAAGAACGAAAAACCTTAAGCGCAGCCAGGTCGAAATTTAGCAGTTCCATTTTCTTTACCATAGTCGGAATTACTATAGTGTCAAAGACGCTACTGAAGTCCAGAAGGATACGTATAGTGAGCAGTCCTTTGTCCATAGCGTTTCTAATGTCTTCGATAACCTTCGAAAGTGCTGTCGCGGTACTGTGAACCTGTGAATCCGGATTGCAAAGGGTCCAAAAGAGCATTTTTATTTAGGTATTCCAGAACTTCCTCGTATACTAAACGTTCAAAGTCTTTAGAAAGCGCAGGGAGTACGGACATAGGACGATAGTCAGAGGGCGATTGTGGGTCTAAACTCTTAGGTACCGATATAATATTGGCTGTTTTCCAGACAGTAGAGAAAGTTCCGTTTAGTAAACAGTAATTCAACATGTGCGTCAGTATAGGCAGGATAGCACCCATAATGTTATGTATAAAAGTAATAGGAATATCATCTACACCTGTAGTCTTTGATTTAATCGAGTACAAAGCCTTTTAACCTGATTTTCTGTGACACTGTGAAATGTGAATGGTGGATTAGCTGGAGGGGAGGGCGGTGAGTCGGTGCAGTTTATTTGGCTAGGTTGATTATTTATTCTACTAATCGTTCAGTTCGCCAAGTGGAGTGTCAGGAGTTGTCTGTCTCTGTTGATGTTTTCCTATTCCCAGAGCTCTAAGTTGGTCCCATGCGCGATTAGAATTTAAGTTGTTAGCTAAATTCCGAAAATATATACACTTTTTAAAATTTCTGATTAACTGCTTTGTGCGATCCCGGTCTAGAAAGCCAAGAATAACGACCGAGAGGACTCGTCGTGCTGACCACACGACACCTCGTAATCTGCAGGCCTTCGGGCTGAGCAGCGGTCGCCTGGTAGGCCAAGGCCCTTGAAGGGCTGTAGTGCCAAGGGGTTTGGTTTGGTTTGCTTTGTGCGATTTCTTAAGATGCGGTTAGATTCGAAGTCTGTGTCATCTAGGGTTTGTTTATAATGTCGAAATAACGAGTCACGGTGGGCCATCATTCTCTTGCCTTTATCATCTAGCCATGGACAAGAAAGACGAAAAACCTGCATGCGACGCGCGCGCGCGCGCGTGTGTGTGTGTGTTACTGTGTTTGTATCTTTGCCGCATTATTTGTATAAAATGTCACTTCTTTATTGCTTATCACATGACCATTATTATAGTAACATTACCGTATTTATTCTAAACCAGAATATTGCATCCTTACTCAAACTGTTTATTCTTGCATTCATTTCACTTGTACTCGGAATATATGAAATGCTGCAGTTATGTTGGGATGGGAGTGACAGAGGTAGCCGGGGAACGGGGAAGTTGTCGTCCAAGGAGTCCAGACACCCTAGGAGTTTTAACGAATGTCCTTTTATTGAGCATTTTATACATAATGTGCATTAATATTAGTTTCCGGAGTCCGACTCATTTTCTGAATGATCAGTGTTGAGGCCATCGGTTCAGACGGTCCCGGGTTCGATTCCCGGCTGTGTCGGAGATTTTAATCGCATCTGATTAATTCTTCTGGATGGGGACTGGATGTTTGTCCCAACATATTCATATTCAGACAACATACTACACTACCAACCACCAAAGAAACACACAACACTGATTACATCCCTCTATATAACGTTGGCGTCGGGAAGGTCTTCCGACCGTAAAACAGGGCTAAATCCACATGTGCGACACAGTTCGCACCCGCGACCCCACAGATGTGGGAAAATCAGTGGGAAAAGAAGAAAATTATTATTAGCTTCCGGAATCCGCACGAATCTACCACTCTTACTTGGATCCAAGGACACTCATTTCCATTTTCGGTATTCTACACCACCTAAATATGGAAGTTTGGACACCTACCAAATAAAATTCTGGATGAATGCCCCCCCCCCCCCAAACTGAAATCCTGGCTACGCTACTGCTTTTGCTGTAAGTGATTCAAAGTGTGAATTATAAGTGTAAAACGTGCAAAATTTACTTACAGTTGTGATATAGAGAAAGATCCAGCATAAAAGGGATAGAGATACGACAAAAGATCATGGGACCAAAGTTGTAGATCACTCCAATTTGAACTGAGATTGTGGTAGGACTTACCAATTAGCCGCGAATACTTCGAAACAAAGGTCTGCACCGTCATTAAAATTGCCTCCATATTTCGATATTCTTAGGGAATAAAAAGTGAAAAATTTAAAGATCTTGGAAGTTTTCAGTGTGTTGCAGGCTAGAACGTATACTTTTGACTAATTTCAATTTTCTAGCTCGACTGGCAGCTTGTGCTGCAATCTTCAGTTTGTGGAAGAAGGGTAAAAATTAGGACTTTCAGGAAACTAAAGCAAAAATATGCAGGTGGTCATTATTTTGCCAAAATAGTCAATGTAGTGACACAGGGTTGTTGCGATTTTATTTATATAGATAGACTAGCTGATGCACCCGTGCTTCGCTACGGGATTCTCGGAAAGTCTGGCTTTGTGGTTTTCATAACTGAAGTCAACATAGATCATGTCAGTAGCGACTGAAAGCAATGAAAAACCACACATTTTCTCAATTTTAACGAACTGTACCAGTCCCAGTGTGTTATGTACCAATAGTAATTTACGAACCAGAAGAATGGGGTGCATGAGAAGAAAGTTATCCAACTCCCCAGCTACTTCCCGCCAATATTCAGGCAGGCTCTTACACTTGGTACAACCGGGAGAGTTGGCCGTGCGGTTAGGGGCGCGCAGCTGTGAGCTTGCATCCGGGAGATAGTGGGTTCGAACCCCACTGTCGGCAGCCCTAAAGATGGTTTACCATTGTTTCCCATTTTCACACCAAGAAAATGCTGGGGCTGTACCTTAATTAAGGTCACGGCCGCTTCCTTTCCACTCTTTGCCCTTTCCTATCCCATCGTCACCACGAGACCTATCTGTGTCGGTGCGACGTAAGGCAAATACTTGGTACGCAGCAGTAATCCCACCTATCGGAGATGAGTGGCAACAGAAGACACAAAGTACGTCTCAACAAATAATGGTCAACTTACTGTTATGGTTGAAATATTTTATGATATTTCTATATTGTAGGCCTTCACATTTGTTTTCTTTCGACTCTGTGATACGGCGTCTTATAAAATTATATATGGCGTAGACTGTAGCTCTTACTCTCCGACTTTACATACCGATTTTTATTTAATTCTGTTCACGATTTACTCCTGACTCGGCGCTGACATGGACTTAAGCAACAAAAATCGAAATCCATGAATCTCTCTGTTGTCATAGCCGGTAGGGTAAAAAATGTATAGTGATCGTAAATGTAATACTACATAACTTTAGTTGTGTAGTATTTATCGATAGGACCGCTAATAACATAAATACTGTATATGAGAATTAAATTCCAGGTCTTCCCTTAAACTAACATTTCACTCAGCGTGAATGAAATAGTGTATAGCCTAGGTTGAGGCGATTTATTCCTCGACTTTGCATACTCATTTTCATTAAGATAGAACCACTAATAACATAAATATTTTAAAAATAAATTTCAGACCTTCCCCTATCAATTCACTCAGCGTGAATACAATTATTTATAGACTAGATTGTAGCCACATATTCTCCGACTTTTCATACCGATTATCATTAAATTCTCTTCAGCCGTTTTCTCGTGATGCGTGGACCGACAGACAGACAGACAGACAGACAGACAGACAGACAGACAGACAGACAGACAGACAGACAGACAGACAGACAGACAGACAGACAGACAGACAGACAGACAGACAGACAGACAGACAGACAGACAGACATTACGGAAAATTAAAAAGTGCATTTTCTTCTTACTGTGGACAAGACCGATATATACACAGCACCCTTTTTAAATTCTGAGCAATGTACAGACAAAACTCTTATTTTTAAATATATATTTATATATATAGGATTCTGTTCCACGTACAACACATTTTGGGCAACTTCCGCTGGACTTAGCCTGCAGAACTGACCGTTCATGATATATCCCTTATTAATCCTCCTATCGAAATCATGCACGTGAGAAAAACTATATAGAAATTGATTTCCATTAACGATGGGTGAATTCAGTTAACTTTGGATGTGCGTATTTTGCCGGAGTTCAAAGTCATGGTTTAGGTTTCGGATGAACCCTCGGTAAATTTTGGTATTCAGGAATAATATTGACCCTAAAACCTACCCAAGGACAGGTGGATTCTAAATATCAAGTTTGGTAGAAATATATCCAGTAGTTTCCATGTTATAAGAACTGAGACAAGCCGACAGACACCAGAGCAGAAACGGAAAACTGTAGGAAAAGTTTGCCAAATATTCAATGAAGAGACACGCGGCCGTAATGATTTTTTATGTAGAAGTCTAAATAAATAATTGAGATAGCGCGAAATCCAAATTATGTGATTCCAACATTGCACACACAGAGGTCCTCTAATATCACAATAGGAAATGTGACAGCAACGTTTAACGTCACACTCGATTCAACACATACCTCAGAAATATGTCACATAATTCAGAACAATTTACCAAACTATTTTTGTATTTTTCCGTATGGATGCACTTCAATTAATTTTTAATATTATTAGATCATGTCTCCTTATTAAATAAACTGGTAAAAGTTGACCATGATGTATGGCATATCAGAACACGGGGATTCATAAATTCTTGGAGGTTCATTTCTAAGTAATAACCGTGAAATATGACATTCCAAGAAAAGAATCAATCACACGCATCATTACATATCCACTCAAATTTTATACCATTCGGATATAAAATAATTATTATTATAACCAATCTCGTTTTATTAGCAATCTAGGATTTAATTTGCAGATTTAACTATATGTTCTTTACGACTTCACGTTTTCTTTTTAGAAAATTATTGAGAACAGTAACATGTAAGGTGTAATATAATTTTAAAATAATATTTAGAAGAATTAAACACTGGACGAAGCTTAAAATCACAAAATGTTGCGAGAACTCTCAGGCATGTAACGTTACGGTATTCTACATGGATATCGTAGTAAATTACGTCTCATGCAGTAAAAAATACATGTCTCTTCTCGTTGTCCAGAAGTAGGTTTCCATAGTTTATTTCCAATGGAAAGTGCTAGTTGCGGAGTTGTGATGATAACCGCAGGCTAACTTGCCTACTCGCAAACGCAATCGGTTATGGGAGTTTTGAAAAATTGCAGTGGTAGTCCCTCCTTACTAATGCTAGTTACAAAGTAGTTGGAGAAGGATCCCATTCCTACTAACAGTCAAATTCGATGTGGAGTGCAGCGATTACAGTAGCAGGCGCCCTAACGCAGAGAGTCACTGTCGAGGTAAAATATTAATTATAATGGCAAACACACCCGATCTACATTCTTACTAATCGAGTTCAATATAGATCGACATACGACTTATATGCATGTTTACTTTATTGCAAACCTTCATTTACAGATTAACTGCTGCTAAACGATACAGCCTCTCGACAAACGGATTGTACCCTAAGAAGCCTCATTTAGCGGTATTAAGATATTTTCTCCTGTCTCATCTCTTCATGGTTGAAAATGAGTTAAGTTCGTTCAATTGGGTGAAATTTGGTTATGTTTCCTCACAGTACATTACTTTTGGGCACTAATAAGACAGCTACAAAGATAGAACCTAGCTCACTTGGCTATATGCGTGCAGAAATAGACATTTCTACCTTTCGTATAAGTGATTCGAACTACGAATTATACGTGTACATAGAGCAAAATGTTAGTATAATCGAGAAATGGAGACAAATCTAACATATAAAGAATAGAGATACGACGAAACTTCAGAGGATCAAATTGTAGATCACCCCAAATTGAACTGAGGTTGTGACATCCGTTTTGTGATAGGATTTACCGTTTAGCCGTGAAATAACTCGAAATGGAGGTCTGCCCCGACATTAAAATTGCCTCAATATTAAGATATTTTCCGTGGATAAAAAATGAAATATTTAAAGATCTTGGAAGCTCTCCGTCGATTACCGTCTAAGACGTATAGGGGAGGATCGGGAGGTATCGAGCAGCGGCTGGTGTCGGACAATCAAAGATGTCTTTCTTAACAGCATGTGGCAGAGCCTCTTTAGGGTGGGTACAACCTATTCGGTCGAGAGGTAGGGTCGTTTTTGAGTGGTAGTGTATTTTTGTCCTTTGTGTGATTTTAGACCGGCACGGATTTATTTTTAACAAGATGTAGGAGGAACAAGGATAAGAAACAGTATTCCTTACTTTGTGATATTGTGGGTTTCTTTTCGAACGTTCTCGTTCAGTTCCTGTTGTTGTCATTCCGGCGGTATCGGACATCATAGGTTGCAGTTCCGTCCGGGTTACTGATAGTACCATCCTTTGTTTTAGGTAAACATGGGGAATATACGAGGACAATGGGAAGAAAGCAATATGATATTAGCTGTGAATAGTGTCAGGAACAATAAAATGAATATTAGAAAGGCCAGCCGACGTTTCTCTGTTCCAAAAATGACGTCAGGTGAATTAAAACTCTTGGAGCTGGTAAAGATATTACAATAAAAGTGTATACGGTGAACAGTGGGACTTATCAAGAGAACATTTTAAGATGAAGAACACAATGACCTGTGCATGCATATCAAGATCCTAGACAGCCAGCTCATGCCACTCAACAAAACAGAATTTTTAAAATTTGTGTAGCATTTTGCTGAAGAATTGAGAGATAATAATAATTTCGTGTGGCTATTTCTAGCCGAGTGCAGCCCTTGTAAGGGAGACCCTCCGATGAGGGTGGGCGGCATCTGCCATTTCTAGGTAACTGCGTGTTATTGTGGTGGAGGATAGTGTTATGTGTGGTGTGTGAGTTGCAGGGATGTTGAGGACAGCACAAACACCCAGCCCTCGGGCCATTGGAATTAACCAATAAAGGTTAAAATCCCCGACTCGGCCGGGAATCGAACCCAGGACTTTTAGAACCGAAGGCCAGTACGCTGACCATTCAGCCAACGAGTTGGACAATTGAGAGATGAACATAGGTTTAATGTAACTAAAATGATGGCAGGAAAGGATTTTTATTATCATTTTATGAAGAGCCAGCAGGACGGCTCAGTCTACTAGCTTGCAGCGAGCAGTACCAAGGAGCAAGTGAATGAATCTTTTGAAACATTAATTGACCTTATGACAAAATATTTGTTTAGTCCATCAACAATCTTCAGCGTTGATGAGTGTGATATTCGAAGAATGGCTAAACGTTAATTTGTTCGTATTTCAATGTGAAAAATCTCTTTTTGTTAAAAAGATAAAGATTGTCCGGTACCACCCTCCATTTTTCAAACATACGAGAGGGTAATGAACTCACAATTTGTTAATATTGCCCGTAGTTTTAATTGTGATATAACATAATCTGGTGAGTAAGTTATTATAAAAATATACTCTCTCTCTCTCTTTCTTAGCATTAATCCCGACTTGCAGGGTCTGCTGCTTTGCTACATCTCCTCCATTTCTGTCTGTCGTTGACATCTTCTGGTGTTAAGCCAACACTGTGCATGTCTGCCCTGATGTTGTCAGTCCATCTCTTTGCCGGTCTTCCTCGTGGTCTTGTTCCCTCTGGGTTGATGTGGAGCGCTGTTTTGGCAACTGAGTCGTCCTGTTTTCTCATGACGTAGCCGTACCAGCGGAGACGGGCTTCCCTCACTTTGTCTATGATGGGCGCGACACCAAACCTTTGCCGGACGTCCGTGTTCCTTATGTGGTCACATCGGGTCAGCCCCATGGACCATCGAAGCATCTTCATCTCCATGGTTGTCAACATTTGCTCCTGTTGTTTCGTCATGGGGCGACATTCAGTCCCATAGATCGCTGCTGGCCGTACCACACTCTTATAAACTTTTGCCTTTAGATATTGAGGCATCTTTTTATCACAGAGGACTCCAGTGACCTGTCTCCACTTGAGCCAAGCTGCATTTACCCTCATCCGAGTATCAGGAGTGGTGTCACAGTTTGAGGTGACGACGGATCCTAAGTACTTAAATTGCATGGTCTTCTGCAGGTCTTCTTCACTGATACTTATGGTACCTCTGGTTTGGGGGCCACATTCCAGGTATTCTGTCTTCTGGATATTGAGGTGCAGTCCATTTTCAGCCAGTCTGTCCTTCCACGTTTGAACCTGATGCTGGAGTTCAGGACGGGTTTCTTGTGCAAGTACCACATCATCGGCATAAAGAAGGGTCCAGGGATGTGAAGTCTGTATGTCAGCTGTTGCCGTATCCATGCAGAGGATGAATAGCAATGGTGAAAGGGCAGAACCTTGATGAACACCCACAGTGATATCGAAAGGCGGAGAGATTCCAGCAGGACTCCGGACAACACTAGTGGAATTGCGATACAGAAGTTGCACCCAGCTTACATACTCTTCAGGGACGCCATGACAGCGAAGAGCTCGCCAAATAAGTTCGTGTGGGATACGGTCAAAAGCCTTTTCTAGGTCTAGAAATGCCATGTGTACACTCTTCTGTCTCTCTCTGTGCTTTTCCATCAAGAGGCGTGTGGCATGGATTGCATCGATGGTACTGCATCCCTTAATAAATCCACACTGGTTTGGTGTTACAGAGACAATACATCTGAGTCTGCTGTCAAGTACACGTTCAAAGATCTTGAAAGTATGACAGAGGAGTCGTATAGGGCGATAGGTCGAGCAATCACTCACATCTCCTTTTCCCTTCCAGATTGGAACTGTTGTGCTAGTTGTCCATGTGTGTGGAAGCTGTTTCTCGGCGATGATTCGGTTGAAGAGTGAGACAAGGAACTCTGAAGCAGGCTTTCCGAGCATTTTCCAGATTTCCGCTGGTAAGTCATCTGGACCAGTTGCTTTTCCATTTTTCATTTTGCTAATGGCAAGCATTACTTCCTCGGATGTAATTGAGGGAACAGGGCCTACGATAGGATCAGGACTAGAAATTGGTGGATGCGTAAATTCTTTGTTGCTGATGTTATTAAAGTAATCTGCCCAACGCTGGAGAATGGATTGTTGATCTCGTAGCAGTTTGGCGTCGGCTCCCTTGATGTGCATTACGTGTCCAATGCCCTGAGTTGAACGGTGACGGGACTTAGCAAGACGATATATATTGTTTTCTCCTGATGGTGTGTCAAGCTGGTCGTATAGTGACTGGTAATAATGGTCCTTTGCTGCAGCTACAGCTCTTTTTGCTGCAGATTTCAGGTCGCGATCAGTATCAAGACGTGAGTTCCACCAAGTCTTGTAGGCTATCTTTTTCTCCTTGATTGCTTGCTTGACTTCGTCTGTCCACCACCAGGTTTGTTTATCAATATATTTTCGTCCGGGTATGGTTTTTCCCAACGTTTTTGTCGCCGCCTGATGTATTTGTTCCACAGCATCTTTCCACATGTCTTGAACCGATTGATCGGACTTCACGGAGAAGTTTGCCAAGGCTGTCATCAACTCGTTTCGTTGGGCATTCATCCGCCACCACTTAATTCGGTCAGGCCCAGTCTTAGGTTTAGGTTTGGGTTGTGTAACATTGCTACGAATATCGAGGACAAGCAATCGGTGTTGAGGGGCAATGCTGTCATACGGAATTACTTTAGTGTCCGTTACCAGCTTAAAATCTTGTTTACGGATTAGCCAATAATCAATCTGAGTAGCATGACCACCGCTTGTATAAGTAGCCAGATGTGTTGGCCTCTTTTTAAAATATGTGTTGGTAACAATCAGATCATGAGCCTCTGCGCAATCGAGTATCCGACATCCGTCATCGTTTCGCACACCAAACCCATGTCCTCCATGGCATCGCATATATCCTTCTTTGTGAGACCCGACATGTCCATTTAAATCTCCTCCAAGAATAATGGACTCATCCTGGGGAATTGCTCGAAGGAGGGCATCCAGACTGTTCCAAAATTCATCCTTCTCATCCTCAGTGCATCCAGTTTGAGGTGCATAGCAAGATACAATGTGGGCAGTGATGGAAGTTGAGTCAATCTTGATAGACATAAGCCTATCTGACACCCTGTTGACACTGGTGACATTGTTGCAGTAGTTCTGGTCGACGACTATTGCTACACCATTTCGTGTACTGGTACCATGATAGATGAGTTTGTAGCCATCTCCGATTTCTTTTGCCTTTGAACCTTTCCACTTGGTTTCCTGGATGCAGGCAATGTTGACACGTCTGTTTTTAAGCATTTCTGCTAGTTCACGATGTCGGCCTGTCAACGTACCAATATTGAGAGTAGCAAATCTCAGTAGTTGTTTGGGTTGAACTAGCTTCTTTAGCCTACCCCGTCCATGAGTAGGTAACCCTTGCTCATTTATCACGTCACTCGGGCGTAAGTGGCGCGCGTCGCTTTGAGGGGACGCCCTAGTATGTTCGGAATTTAGAAGAGACGTAGCCATAGATGCGACAAATGATTCCTCAACCGACGGGTCGCTTCGTCTGTCGTTGAGGGCATTTTATAGCTACTGCCAGCATATAATTAGGCCGCCCCTAACCTGGAGAACAGACGCCTTTTGCAGCCGCCCCTCTGGGGTACAGACGCTGCAGCTCAATGGTATTTCAGCAGCATTTCCTCTGCTGAGGGCCCATTACCCTCCCACAAGAGCTCATCCGCCCGAAGCCGTTGGCTCTTGTGGGGAGTCAGGTTATTTTCCGCCGCCCAACACTCGGCGTCGAGTCCCTGGCTGTACGGTCTACTCGGTTACCGTAGCATGGCAAGCATGGCCAGACAAAATATATTAAAAAAAAAAATATATATATATACTGTAGATGCTTATAAAATGCATTACATGACTTTATTTTCTATTCCATAAAAGAAATATGACAAGAAAGTTAAACTGTCCGATACCTCCCGACATTCCCCTAATGTTGCCAAATTTCAATTTTCTAGCTCGTCTGGCATATTGTGCCCCAATCGTGCGATTTGGGGGGGGGGGGTTACAAATGAGGACTTTCAGTAAACTAAAGCAAACAAATATGCAGATGGACATTATTACACTTGAAACTTATAACTGACAGAAAGGTCAATGTACAGACACACGCTCTGCTCTACGTGCAGCGCCTTTCGGGCAATGTCCGCTGGACTTAGCCTGCAAAACAGAGCGTTCGTGACATCTCCCTTATTAATCCTCCTAACGAAATGGTGCACATGGGAAAAAAGTTTTAGAAATTGATTTCCATTAAGGATGGTAGATTTACATTAATTTTGGATGTGTATATTTTGCGGGATTGCAAAATCATCGTTTCTGCTACGATTAAACCCCAGTAAATTTAGGTATCCAGAAATAATGTTGTCCTTAAAACCCACCCAAGGACAGCAGGACTCAAAATATCAAGTTTAGTAGAAATATACGTATTTAGTAGTTTTCAAGTTCTAAGAACTCAGACACCAAACTTAACAAATATGCAGATGGTCATTATTACACCTGAAACGGATAAATGTAGGGAATTTTCGCCAAAACAGTCAATGTGCAGACACACGGTCGTTACGATTTCATTTATATAGAAGACACATAAGCTTGGGCACGTTTATAAATGCAGACCTTCATTTCGACGTTTACTGCTCCTAAACGGTACATCATCTCAACAAACGGTTTAAGCCATCAGGCGCCCCTTTTATCTTTTTTTGTTATTTGCTTTACGTCTCAGCGACACAGATAGGTTTTATGGTGACGATGGGATAGGAAAAGGCTAGGAATATGAAAGACACGGCCGTGGCCTTAGTTAAGGTGCCTGGTGCGAAAATGAGAAATCACGGAGAACCATCTTCTTGGCTGCCGATATTGGGGTTCGAACCCACTAACTCCCGGATGCAAGTTCACAGCTACGCGCCTCTAACCGCACGGCCAACTCGCCCGGTCCCCGTTTATCGTTCTACATGTTATCATATCTCTAATATGTATTTGATAGAATGAGTTCGAAAATTTGAATAGTGTGAAATGTGGCTACATTTGTAACACTTTATATCACTTTTGCGTACTTATGAGCTAGAATCATGAGATTTGGTTACCGTGTAGTCATTGGTCGTATCAATGTGCATACTAAATTTGATAACTATCTTTCTTACAAGTGTGTCAGACAATAATATATACTTGTGAAAATAATAAAATTTACGTACAGTCGAGAAATACAGACAAATCTAACGTATAAGGGAGATAGATACGACAAAATGTATTAGGAGCAAAGTTAGGGAACACTTCAATTTGAACTGTGATTGTGCCATCCGTTTTGTGATATGACTTACCGGTTAGCCACGAAATACCTAAAATGAAGGTCTGCACCGTCATTAGAATTGCCTCGATTTTCGATATTCCTCAGGGATAAACAGGTAAAAATTTAAAGATCTTGGAATTTTCCCGTCAGCTACAAGCTGAACGTATTATTTCGACAAATTTCTATTTCCTAGCACGTCTGTCAGATTGTGCCGCATTCTGGATTTTGGGGGAGGGTGGTAAAAGTTAGGAAACTAAAGCCAAAAAGTATGCAGGTGGTCACTATTGCCCCTTGAACGGATAGCTCTGCAGAAATTTCACCAAAATAGTTAATGTACAGACACACGGTCGTTACAATTTGATTTATATAAATAGATAAGGAATCTGCTCCACGTACAGCACATCTGAGCTATGTCCGCTGGTTAAAACATGAAAAAAGACCCTTCATTATATCTCCCTTATTAATTCTACTGATGAAATGATGCATATGAGTAGACGTTTCAGAAATTGATTTACATTAAGGATGGTAAAATTCCGTTAATTCTGGATGTGCATATTTTTCGGGAGTGCAAATCATTGTTTCGGTTTCAAATAAATCCCCCGTAAATTTAGGTACTCAGAAAAAATATTGACCCTAAAACCTACCCAAGGACTGGTGGAGTCTAAATATCAAGTTTGGTAGAAATTTATCCAGGAGACTTCAAGTTATAAGAACACAGGCAAACAAGCAAACAAACAGACAGACAACAGACCAACCGACAAACGGACACCAAAGCTAAAACTACGCAGATGGTCATTAACACACCTGAAACGGATAACTGTAGGGAAATTTCGAGAAAATAATTTAGGTCACATATTAAGAGGAAACAAATATGGACTCATTCTCTAGGGTAAAATAGAGGGCAAACGGCGAGTTGGCAGACCAGAGATAACATGGTTACACAACATCAATCAGTGGACCGGTATTGAGACA
Source organism: Anabrus simplex (assembly GCF_040414725.1). NCBI lineage: Eukaryota > Metazoa > Arthropoda > Insecta > Orthoptera > Tettigoniidae > Anabrus > Anabrus simplex. The sequence continues at coordinate 65,612,899 of NC_090277.1, forward strand.
ACTGAGAGACTCTTACGACTGGCAGAAGACAGAAAAACGATTTCCAGAGTAATCGCCTACGTCTGGGCAACCGGATATGGCACTTGAAGAAGAAGAATCAATGTGCAGATATACGGTCGTCCCGATTTTATTTATATAGAATGGCAGGTAGGCATGAGCACGTTTAAAATTGCAGACCTCCACTTCGAGATTTACTACTCCTCAACAGTACATGATATATACAAACAGTTCCGGCCATCAGACGCCCAGTTAATCTTTCTAGATGCTTAGTTCTAATACATTTTCTCGTATCTCTCATATTTATTGGTTAGATTGAGTTCGAAAATTGAATAGGGTGAAATTTGGGTACATTTTTAACGCTCTACTTTATTTCTTGCATGCTTGTATGTATCATGAAATTTTGTTCACATACGGTCTTCAATCGTGTCAACATGCGCACCAAACCTATCCTTCCTGTAAGTGTGTCAAGCAATGAAATATACGTGTAAAAATCACCAAATTTACGAACAATCCAGAAATACATACAAATCTAACGTATGAGGGAGAGAGATACGACAAAATATCATAGGACCAAAGTTGTAGATCACTCCAAATTGAACTGAGATTTTGCCAACCATTTTTGTGATAAGACTTACCATTTATCCAACAAATACCTCAAAAGGAATTTCTGCACAATCATTAAAATTGCCTCCATATTTCTATATATTTCGGGGGGAAAAGTGAAACATTTGAACATCTTGGAATTTTTCCGTCGGTTAGAGGCTAAAAGCTATTTGAAGGAGACAATCTACTGCAGAAAATGTACAGCAATTGCAAGCGGCCATTGTCACTTTCTACCGAGAGTTGTGTGAGGACTTGTGTCGTAGAGTGATCACGAACATGCGGGTTCGTCTCGAAGCTGCTGTACACCCGTCCGCTTCTGAACGTACAAGTTTTTTCACTTTCAGTAACTCACTTGAAAGATGAAGAATTACCATCCCCAAGGTACTGGGTGTATGTAACTCCATACTGAGGTGGGGATCGATTAAACATGTCATTGAGTGCTGCTTACTCCACTGTAATTACCGGAGCATTTATTTATTTATTTCATGCCTTCATTTGTGGCGAATTTAAGGCTAACGGCCCTCTCTTACACTTAACCACATATCTAATAAACTTCGTAAAACAGAATAATGAAATAATATAACAAAATATAAATCATAACCACATTCACTCTTCCATTCATACAGCCATTCATACAAGCTGGTTATACATTTAATAGGTAATCCCGGCAAGACCGCTTGAAAGAAGCTGAGGAAGTGCAATTCCTAACACTAACTGGAAGGGAATTCCATAGCCTTGCACCAGACAGTTGAAAGGAGCGGTTAAATGAAGATGAGCGATGCACAGGAAGTGAGAGTGTAGTAGTCGATCGTGTGTTGTGTTCATGAGAGGAGAAGAGTAAATTAAACTTTGAGGATAAGTACTGGGGTTTAGATTCATTCAGCAGACGAAATACGAGAGTAGCAACGTGAAGATGTCGTAGTTTATCGATTTTTAACCAGGAAAGAAGTTCATAATAGGGGGAGATATGAGTTGAAAATTTAATTGAAAATATAAACCTAATGCATGAGTTCATTGCCCTCTGTAATTTTAGTGTCTGTTCCATGGTGGCATCTATCATTACAATATCACAATAATTAAGTATGGGAAATATGAGGGTCTGGATTAGTTTAATTTTCAAACTTAGTGGAAGAAGTGATTGGTGAGTTTTGAGAGGGTGAAGTGACGAGTGAATTTTCTTACAGGTGCTTGTTATGTGCTCGCTCCAATCTAGTGTGTCACTTATGATAATCCAAGATTTTTTACAGACTTCTGAAATGGTATAGCTACACCACAAAGCAAAAGTGAAGGCAGTAACTTCTTATTAAGGATATTTAACTGCCTTTTTTGCCCTATTATAATAGCTTGTGTCTTTTAGGATTAATTAATAAACAGTTCTTATTTGTATAGGAGCCAATCAGATTTAAAATGGAATTCATCTGATGAATTCCAAACTCAATATCAATAGCTTTACAGTGATAATACATTTGTAGATCATCTGCATATAAATGATACTTACAGTTACTGGACTGAGAAGATATATAATTGATATACAGAGTAAACAGAAGAGGTCCAAGCACGGATCCCTGTGGGACACCTGTTTGCTTCGTCTTCCAGTCTGTGGTGATGCGGTCTATGACAACACGTTGTCGCCGATTGGTAAGGTACGAAACAAAGAGCTGAATAACAGAGGGACTCCAATTAAATCTTAAATCTTTGTAATTTAGCTAATAATATGTCAATAATTACTGTGTCAAATGCACTACTGAAGTCAAGTAAAATAAGTATAGTCACTTTCCGCTCATCTACAGCTGTAATACTTAGTAGTGCCGTCCCTGTGCTATGTCCTTTCTTGAAAACAGATTGGAAGGGGTCACGCAGAGAATATTTTTCCAGATATTGTTCAAGTTGGCTATAGATCAATTTTTCTAGAGCTTTAGACAGCGCTGAAAGAATGCATACAGGTCGAAAGTCGGATGCTGCATTAGCTGGCAACCTTTTTGGAACTGGGACAACTTGTGCATCTTTCCACTTTGTCGGAAAATAACTACGGGAGAGTCATGCATTAAATAAGTCAGTAATAACCGGCAATATTATATCCATAATGTTAGTAATAAAGAAAATAGGGATTTCATCAGCCCCCGTTGCATGAGATTTAATTGACATCAGTACTCGTCTCACTTCAGACTCTGAAACAGTTCGAAATTCGAAACAGGGGCGATCAGATGAATGTTGTCATATTATAGACTTGATGGTGGCCTGCACTATATCGTGTTCAGGAGTAAAACATCTGTTGAAAAGTGTCTGTTAATCTCGTCAAGCGGTATTTCTGGTTTAGCATGGTTCACAGGAGGCCTTCCAATACCTAATGAACGAAGTTGTCGCCAAGTACTACCAGCGTTTATATTATTGGATAGACGCCGGAAGTAATCGAATGTCTTATTGCGGATAATTTGTTTAATTCGATCTCGCAGTACACGGTATTGTTCAAATGTGTCAGCTGATAAATTTCGTTTGTAACGTCTATATAACGAATCACGCTGAGCCATCAAAGATTTAATTTCAGTTGTCAGCCACGGACAGGGCGGCCGTGTTACTTTCACACAGCGCTTAGGAGCATGCTTATTGTAAAGTCCATGAATATGAGAATTAATATTTTCCAGTTTTCATCTATGTCATTCATTAGTATTATGTCACCCCAAGGACATTTGCATGCATCTTCTTTTAGGCGATTGAAATCTATATTTTTAAAGTCTCTAAAAGTCACGTATTTCGACCTATATTTAGGAACTCTTAGCGAATATGTTAAGTATATAAGGTCATGAGTTGATATTTCAGGAACAGTTATTTGACCGTGTTTAAGAACCTTGTGTGGATTATTGGTTGTCATGAGATCAATTAGTGTATCAGAAGAGACGGTGGAAGTATGAACGTGGTTAGTTGGTTCCGAGGGCAATATTGTCATGTCACAGGAGAGAAAAATATTTCGAAAACGTATTGTTTTACTAGTCCAGTTAACAAATTTGTATTAAAGCCGCCTAGTATAATCACGTGTTCATAAGATGGTAAAAGTCTCATTAAATCGTCCTCTAACTCACCAATGCCCCCTGCATTTGGAGGCCTATATACAACCCAAATGAGTAACTTACTTTAACAGTGTCTATAATAATTTCAACAAACATAAATTCAGGAACAGGATTTGTAGTAGTGGTAGAAGTTTTTACCACTGTACTCCTGAGATTAAGCTTACAAAACAATGCAACACCACCTCCACGCCTGCTCATCCTATCAAATCGATGAATACGATACCCTTGTATTTCAACCATACTGGAAGGTAATAATAATAATAATAATAATAATAATAATAATAATAATAATAATAATAATAATAATAATAATAATAATAATAATAATAAATTCCGCCAGTGCCGGTCCCAAGCCCGGGGCTTCATCTCGCAAGTGACGAGGAAGGAGGAGGGGGAGGAGTTTCACCTCGTAAAAAAACCAGGGTTCATCTGGCTCCGGATGATAGCACCATGTAAGGGCCCCTGTCTGGGTTACAGACGAAGAAGGCGATCAACAGCTTTCACAGAAATAGAATACCCTCAATAACCTCAATGGTGTTGAAGGTGAAGAATAATCTATCCCCGACAGTTGAGCTACAATCCAGACACATCTGCTGGAAAGGAGCAACCCTAAGGCTTACAACTTTAGTGGTATCATGAGCTAACCCCGGTCGGCTCCCCCAACAACTCCCATTAACTCGCATGATGGAATCATTTCTTACGGAAACTACTCCAGGTGGCAGCCTCAAGAGGAAATCCACCACTGCTACAAGCAGTGCACTTGGGCCATCGGATTCTGGAGAGCCCAAACCACCATGCATAGATGAGTCGGAGCAGCTAGGAAACCCATTGCCATCAGACACATCCAGACTGAATACAACAAAATTAAAACCTAAACGGAAACACTTTTTTGGCACGCTGAACATAAATTCACTCCTAAAAACAGGAAAACTTAAACAACTTTCAGACGTAATGGACCAGCAAAATATTCTGATCATGGCACTTCAAGAAACAAGATTCATGGATGACATCGCGATGGAATCAAGCAACTATGGAATCCTGAAAGGCAAGGTTGGCATAAGGATCATGAAGAATATGCCACACTTAGGAACAGCATTTGTAATCAATAAAAAAATTCTAAATTCGGTTATAGACTTCCAGTCTCCAAATGGAAGGCTCTCACTACTAACCATTAAGTGTGCAAAGAAAATATACACCCTCATTAATGCTCATGCGCCAATTAATGACGACAATTGAACTAACCCACAAAAGGTAGATGATTTTTGGGAAGAATTAGAATTGGTGACATCAAAAATTCCTGATAATCATGTAAAAATACTACTTGGGGATTTCAACGCACAGGTAGGGCGAGAAAAAGTCTACAAGAGAATAGTGGGGGATTTCCCAGCTCATAGAAGAACCAGCAGAAATGGGCAAAAACTTGAGTTCTGTAGGAACTTTAATTTGAAACTGATGTCCACTCATTTCAAGAAGCTTCCTAGGAAACAAACGACGTGGGCATCACCAAACAAACTATTAGGAGAATATCAAATTGATCACGTTGCAATCTCCCATAGAAGTCAAAAAGAAATCATGAATGTTAAAGTTAAGAAAGGAGCCAACATAGAAACAGATCACTATTTAACAATCATCAAGATAAAGTTTATTCCCAGCAGCAAGAAGAAACGCACAAACAACAGAGTACTAAGATTCGACACTCAAAAGCTGAAACAGAACAGCAACAAGTACCAAGAACTGACGAACATTGAAACAACTGAATGGAAGCAAATGCAGCAGACCATGATAGGAGCAGCCAAAGAAACAGCATTACTAAAGAAAACACGAAAACATCCATGGTGGAATGAAAGATGTGAACAGGCATTATCACTCAGACTACAAAGATGGAAGAAGTGGTACCCATCAAAGAAAGAGGAAGATTACAACAGCTTCAAAGAACAAAGAAAATCAACAGCAAAAATCATAAGAGGAGAAAAAAGAAAATTTGAGAAAGAACAACTGGCTGCAATAGAACAAAACTTCCAAAAGAATAACACGAGGGACTTTTACAAGACATTTAGGAGGAGTCTTTCTAAATACCAACCACCGAGCTTGTGTTTCAAGAAAGAGGATGGCACCATCGCAACAAACAATGAAGAAAATTGCCAACTGTTAGCAGAATACTTTAAACAGCTACTTAACTGCTTAGTTCCAGAGGAGAAGCTCGCCACAGAACATACTCAACAGAACCCAGACTCCACACCGCCAGATGAAACAGAAATCACAAATCTAATCAAGAAGCTTAAGAACAACAAAGCAGCTGGTGAAGACTCAATAACGAGTGAACTATGGAAGCATGTGAGCCCCCAAATGATCAAGAACCTATGCCAGTTAATGCAAGAAATCTGGAACACTTGTAAGATTCCTGATGATTGAAATTAGCCTTAATACATCCACTACACAAGAAAGGGGACAGAACAGATGTCAGCAATTACAGAGGCATCTCACTCCTTCAAGAGACATACAAGATACTATCTATGGCATTGCTATCAAGATTAGAACAACAAGTTGAACACAAAATCGGCGAATACCAGGGAGGCTTTCGGAAGGGACGATCATGTGTGGAACAAATTTGGAACCTTAAGACAATACTGAAGGACAGAGTTGCCAGGGGCAAGAAGTATGTAGCAGTTTTTGTTGACTTTCGAAAAGCATATGATTCAGTTGATAGGAGCACATTGTTTAACATCCTTAGAGAAATGGGTACAGATAACAAGACATTACAGCTAATAAAGGAGACCTTAACAAACACATACTCAAAGGTTAAGTTTATGGGAGAGATATCTGAACCCTTTGAAATCAAGACAGGTGTAAGGTAAGGAGATTGCCTATCCCCACTGCTGTTCAATTGTGTCCTGGATAAAGTCATCAAAGAATGGGAAAAAGAACTCTCAGAAAAAGCCATTAAAGACCAAATAAGGATAGGATACAAGAAAGAGAACATCACTATCAACTGCTTAGCCATTTGCTGACGATCTTGTACTGTTATCAGAAAATATTGAATCGGCGATAATACAAGTTAACACTTTAAAAGAGGTAGCAATGAAAACTGGCCTGCAGATATTATTTGAAAAGACACATTTAATGACCAACATTAAAGAAGCCCCAAGATACATAGTAACAACAAACAATGATAAGATAGATAAAGTTGTTAAATTCAAATACCTTGGTGAGATTATACAACCTAATGGGCTTGATAAACAAGCAAACCGCGAGAGAGCCAGAAAAATGGAGCTTGCATTCCACCTTACAAAAAACATATAACAAGAAAGCGATCTCTATTAGGACAAAACTACGCCACTATCAGGCAGTAATTCAACCAGAGTGCTTATATGCTTCAGAATGCCTGGGATTAACAACCAGGAAAGACATTGAAGAAATCGAGAAGAAGGAAAGAAAGATTCTAAGAAAAATCCTCGGTCCAAAGAAATGTACGGACACATATCGATTACGCAGTAACAAAGAAATATATAAAACATGCAGTAGGATTTCAGATGTCATTCGAAAACGAAGAGTTAAATTTTTTGGACTTATTTCAAGAATGCCTGATAACAGACTTGCCAAGAAAATCTTTAACCACTTCAATAAGCCCAATAGGAAAGGCAGCTCTTATGAAAAATGGTTTGTTAACACGAAGAAGGATTTGCAAGAAATGAACATCACACATCAAGACATCCGCAATAGAACCACCTTCAGAGAAAAGCTACACTCATTTAAGGGTTTCCTAGAGCCAGAAACAGCGACCAAGAATAAACAACAATGAACGGCTGAAAGAAAAGAAGCAGCAAGCAGTAAGATGAAGGAGTACTGGCGCCAAAGAAAGTTTAAATCATGAGGAGTTATTTACGTGGTCCACAGCTGGCCAAAATCGATATAATAATAATAATAATAATAATAATAATAATAATAATAATAATAATAATAATAATAATAATAATAATAATAATAATAATAATAATGTTATTTGCTTTACGTCCCACAAACTACTTCTTAAGGTCTTCGGAGACGCCGAGGTGCCGGAATTTAGTCGCGCAGGAGTTCTTTCACGTCCCAGTAAATCTACCGACACAGGGCTGTCGTATTTGAGCACCTTCAAATACCACCGGACTGAGTCAGGATCGAACCTGCCAAGTTGGGGTTAGAAGGCCAGCGCCGTAACCGTCTGAGCCACTCAGCCCGGCAATATACTGGAAGGAATTGAACTACACAGCCAACTCTCACTTTCAGCAATTATATGAGATAAACTGTTTTCAAATGTCGCTTTCAGTTCATCATGGTGAGCTACAATAGATTGGCTGTTAACATGAGCACACAACAAAGCGCGTGGAAATGCTTCCACTTCCGTTTCTAAAATACTACGAACAGATAGATCTGAAGAGAGAATCTGGGAAGAGAGAGAGGTAAGAGGAGTAAAACTAGAAATCGGTGCCAAAGAGAAAGGAGGGGTGGTGTCTGTGTCCAAGTCTATGCTCGCAATAGAAGTGAATGACATTGTTATACTTAAATCCTCAGGCAGAAGTTGAGAATAAACAGATAGCGGCTTACCTCGACATAGCAAAAAATATAACTTCCAGCTGATTCACACAAACACACATACTTACTAAGCATAACTGACCTAAAACTTAGAATAGGCCAACTATACCATAGCAATAACAAGAACACAATCATAATTATTTCCTAGTGCTAATTTCGCCTAACCGTCTAATCAAAGAATTTAATTCTGCAGGAGTGTTTAAGTGCATCTTCTTTCCATCGGCTGTGAGGACGATAACCGTGCCATTTTGCGTATAGGTGTTACGCATTCCAGTAGCGTAGCCAGGATTTCAGTTTGGGGGGGGGGCATTCATCCAGAATTTTATTTTCAGAATTTCGGTGGTGTAGAATACCTAAAAAGGAAATGAGTGTCCTTGGATCCAAGTAACAGTGGCGGATTCCGGAAGCTAGTAGTAATCTTCTTCTTCTTCCCCCGCTTTTCCCACATATGTGGGGTCGAGAGTGCGAACTGTGTTGCACATGTGGATTTGGCCCTGTTTTACGGCCGGATGTCCTTCCCGACGCCAACCCTATATGGAGGGATGTAATCACTGTTGTGTCTTTCTTTGGTGGTTGGTAGTGTAGTATGTTGTCTGAATATGAAGAGGAAAGTTTTGGGACAAACACCCAGTCCCAGAGTCAAAAGAATTAATCAGACGCGATTAAAATCCCCGTTCCGGCCTGGAATCGAACCCGGGACCCTCTGAACCGAAGGCCTCAACACTGATCACTCAGCCAATGAGTAGGACTCCGGATGCTAATATTAATATACATTATATATAAAATGCTCAATGAAAGTACATGAAAGTACATGAAAGTACATGAAAGTCCAAGTGTATGGACTCCTTGGACGAAACTCTCCTCTCCCCCCGGCTACCTCTGTTACTCCCATCTCAACATAACTGCAGGATTTCATATATTCTCAGTACAAGTGAAATGAATGCAAGAATAAACAGTTTGAGTAAAGATGCAGTATTCTGGTTTTGAATAAATACGGTAATGTTATTATAATAATGGTCATGTGATAAGCAATAATGAAGTGACATTTTATACAAATAATGCGGCAAAGAACACAAACAGACAGACAGACAGACAGACAGACAGACAGACAGACAGACAGACAGACAGACAGACAGACAGACAGACAGACAGACAGACAGACAGACAGACAGACAGACAGACAGACAGACAGACAGACATCTTGTCCATGACTAGATGATGAAGCCAAGAGAATGATAGCCCACCGTGACTCGTTATTTTGACATTATAAACAAACCCTAGATACACAGACTTCGAATCTTACCGCATCTTAAGAAATCGCACAAAGCAGTTGATCAGAAATAAAAAATGTATGTTATATTCCCGGAATTTAGCCAACAACTTAAATTCTAATCCCTCATGAGACCAACTTAGAGCTCTGGGAATAGGAAAACATCAATAGAGACAGACAACTCCTGATATTCCACTTGACGAACTGAATGATTACTTTAGTAGATTAAATATTCAACCTACCCCAATTAACTGCACCGACTCACCGCCCTCCCCTCCAGCCAATTAACGATTCATATTTCACAGTGTCACAGAAAATCAGGTTAAAATGCTTTGTACTCGATTAAATCAAAGACTACAGGAGCAGATGATATTTATGTTACTTTTATACTTAACAGCCGGCCCCGTGGTGCAGGGGCAGCGTGCCTGCCTCTCGCCCGAAGGCCCCAGATTCGATTTACGGCAAGGTCAGGGATTTTTCTTTCGACCTGAGGGCTGGTTCGAGGTCCACTCAGCCTGTGTGATTAGAATTGAGGAGCTATCTGACGGTGAGATGGTGGCCTCGGTCTCGAAAGCCCAGAATAACGGCCGAGAGGATGCGTCGTGCTGACGACACGACCCCTCGTAATCTTCAGGCCTTCGGGCTGAGCAGCGGTCGCTGGGCAGGCCAAGGCCCTTTCTAGGGCGTCAAGTGCCGTGGGTTTTGGTGTGGATTGGTTTATACATAACATTATGGGTGCTGTCCTGCCTATACTGACGCACATACTGAACTACTGTTTACTAAACGGAACTTTCCCTACTGTCTGGAAAACAGCCAATATTATATCCGTACCTACGAGTTTAGACCCACAATCGCCCTCTGACTCTCGTCCTATGTCCGTATTCCCTGCGGTTTCTAAAGACTTTGAACGTTTAGTACGAGCAAGTTCTGGAATACCTAAATAAAAATGCTCTTTTGGACCCTTTGCAATCTGGATTTAAGGAGGGTCACAGTACCACAACAGCACTTTTGAAGGTTACTGAAGACATTAGAAACGCTATGGACAAACGACTGCTCACTATACGTATCCTTCTTGACTTCAGTAGCGCCTTGGAAACTATACTAATTCCGACTATGATAAAGAAAATGGAACTGCTAAATTTCGACCTGGCTGTGCTTAAGGTTTTTAGTTCTTATTTGAGTAACCGTCAACAGCGTGTAACAATAAACGACCAGGCCTCTAAATGGAAAATGAAATTTAAAGTTGCTCCACAGGGTAGTATTCCAGGGCCCCTAATTTTCTGTATTTATATCAATGACATACCATCTGTGACAGGAAATAACACACACCTCCTCTAGGCTGACGATCTTCAAACATATCGGCACTGCAAGACAAGATATTAACAATGACCTCCGACGACTCAGTGTATATGCACAACGAAACTCTCTTATACTAAAGTGCACAAAATCTCAGGCAATCATAATTGGATCACGAAAATTACTGAGCTGCTCAAACAATGTCAAATCCCTCCTATCCTACTGAATGGTAACATTATTCCCTACAGTAAAACGGTTAAAATTATCGGCGTAATGATGAATGAAACAGTTGATTGGTCTGATCACAGTAAAGAAATACGTAGAAAGATTTTTGGAGTTCTTCACCCTCTTAAACGGCAGACGGATGTATTTCCATTTGAGCTACAGGCCTAACTAATACAGACACTCATTCTCCCTATTCTTGATTATTGTGACGTTGTTTTAGTTGACATGACGAGAGAAGAAACCCTTAAACTTCAACGAGCATTGAATTCCTGCCTGCGATTTATTAACAATATCGGGTACGATGTTCATATCACCCCATACTATCAGGCTGTCTCATGGTTGATGTCTGATAAACGACGGCAGCTACACACTTCAACGATGGTGTTTATAGTGATAGCTGAAAGTCAGCCACTGTATATTTCTTCTAAATTTATCTTTTTATCATCATTTCACAACTTAATACACGTTCTAAATTCATTCTTTCTATTCCACTGCACCGCACAAATAAAATTAATAGATCATTTGTGGGGACTGTCGCCAGATTATGGAATACCCTGCCAGCTCAGGTCAGAGAAACTAGCTATTCAAAAATCACGACTTAACGTCACCTGCCGAGACTACCTGCTGAGGACAGCTGACTGAATGGTTGAGGTATGAATGTACGCGTGCCTGAGGATTAGTCCTTTTTAAGAGTTTTTAATATTAATTAGTTTTAATATTAATTTAGTTAGTAATTTATTTAAATTTATTTTCAATTGTATTAATTTCTGTAGTTTTAACTATTTTAAGTATCTCAGTATTTTATTTAAGATTCGGATTAGTATGTGGTTATGTGTACGAGGGGCCTGGAGCCTTAACTTCGCCAGTGTACAGAAGGCAGTAATAAATAAATAAATAAATAAATAAATAAATAAATAAATAAATAAATAAATAAATAAATAAAGAATATAAAGCGTACGGGTATAGATATTTTGTTAGTTGGTAAAGAAAGATACACGTCACAACATATGCTAGGTAGGGTTTACCTTGTCCTATTAGTTTCCCTCGCTGTTAGGGCCACGCAGCTATGAGCTTGCATCCGAGAGATAGTGGATTCGAACCACACTGTCGGCAGCCCTGAAAATGGTTTCCCTTGGTTTCCCATTTTCACACGAAGCAAATGTTGGGTCTGTACCTTAATTATTACGACTATGGCCACTTCCTTCTCACTCCTAGGCCTTTCCTATCCCACCGTCGACATAAGACCTATCCGTGTCAGTGCGACGTAAAGCAAATTGTTAATTACTTTCCCTTGCAAGCCTGGGATACAGAATATAGTAGTATAAAGTTAGAGTTTTGTGACGCTAATATTCATATGTATATTTTTATTAACGTGCCAGAAACCAAGGACACGGAGATGTTGACATTTCAATAGCGTTTTAAGGGCCACCGACCCAAGACGGGATTTGAACTTGCGAACTCGGACTCAGAAGGACAGCGACTCAACTAACCGAGCCACATGAAAAGGAGGCGTTTGTGATCATTGTTATAAATAGATGCAGTTAGTATTTTTACAAAGGTTTTATGAGTAGCATTTATTACGGCGTACGTTTTCTTACTGTCCTAAATGCACGAGGCCGGACAGAAGAACTAGCTGGAAGCTAAAGAGCCTTGCAGGGATGTCGCTTCCTTCTCTGTTCACTGTTCGAAACCAAACTCCATGGCGTAACAGCCCCGCAGGTTCATCGCCTACCAAGCGACGGCTGTTCAGCCCCAAGGCCTGCAGATTACGAGGTGTCGTGTGGTCAGCAAGACGAATACTCTCCGCCGTTATTCTCGGCTTTCTAGACCGGGGCCGCCATCTCACCGTCAGATAGCTCCTCGATTATAAACATGCGGGCTGAGCGTATCTCGAACCAGCCCTCAGATTCAGATAAAATCCCTGACCTGGCCGGGAATCGAACCCGGGGACTCTGGTAAGAGGCAGGCACGCTACCCCTATACCGCGGGGCCGGCTGGTTACTTTCAGGTCTCTTTATTTTAGAATTTGACTTAAGGCATCCTGCATTCGATTTCCGGCACTGACAGAGTTAGGAATGGGATGGGGAAGATGCAGCCTTGTTTTGGGTGCAGTAGAGTTGGCCTTGAATCTCCCGTAATCGAAATATCTACGACCTGGAAGGTAGTCACCTTCACAGTGTGTTGTACCAAAGTGGTTCCTTTTTATAAGAAGAAAAATTAAATGAAGATTCTACTTCCTCACAAACGAAGAACGATATTACCAATTTTACGAACAATTTCAATCAATCAATCAATCAATCAAACAATCAATCAATCAATCAATCAATCAATCAATCAATCAATCAATCAATCAATCAATACTGATCTGCGTTTAGGGCAGTCGCCCAGGTGCCAGATTCCCTATTTGTTGTTTTCCTAGCCTTTTCCTAAATGATTTCAAAGAAATTGGAAATTTATTGAACATCTCTCTTGGTAAGTTATTCCAATCCCTAACTCCCCTTCCTATAAATGAATATTTGCCCCAGTTTGTCCTCTTGAATTCCAACTTTATCTTCATATTGTGATCTTTCCTACTTTTATAAACGCCATTCAAACTTATTCGTCTACTAATGTCATTCCACGCCATCTCTACGCTGACAGCCCGGAACATACCACTTAGTCGAGCAGCTCTTCTTCTTTCTCTCAATTCTTCCCAACCCAAACATTGCAACATTTTTGTAACGCTACTCTTTTGTCGGAAATCGCCCAGAACAAATCGAGCTGCTTTTCTTTGGATTTTTTCCAGTTCTTGAATCAGGTAATCCTGGTGAGGGTCCCATACACTGGAACCATACTCTAGTTGGGGTCTTACCAGAGACTTATATGCCCTCTCCTTTACATCCTTACTACAACCCCAAAACACCCTCATAACCATGTGCAGAGGTCTGTACCCTTTATTTACAATCCCATTTATGTGATTACCCCATTGAAGATCTTTCCTAGATACTTACAATGATCCCCAAAAGGACCTTTCACCCCATCAACGCAGTAATTAAAATTGAGAGGACTTTTGCTACTTGTAAAACTCACAACCTGACTTTTAACCCCGTTTATCAACATAGCATTGCCTGCTGTCCATCTCACAACATTTTCGAGGGCACGTTGCAGTTGCTCACAATCTTGTAACTTATTTATCACTCTATAGAGAATAACATCATCCGCAAAAAGCCTTACCTCCGATTCCACTCCTTTACTCATATCATTTATATACAGTATATAAGAAAACATAAAGGTCCGATAATACTGCCTTGAGGAATTCCCCTCTTAATTATTACAGGGTCAGATAAAGCTTCACCTACTCTAATTCTCTGAGATCTATTTTCTAGAAATATAGCAACCCATTCAGTCACTCTTTTGTCTAGTCCAATTGCACTCATTTTTGCCAGTAGTCTGGCGGTTTATGTTAAGAGTATAGAAGCTGTGATTGTACATGGTAACAATCAAAACCATCAACATCCACTGACGATCCGTCACAGCACTCGGTAGGACCGAATTCCTGTTCATATCCAACGGGCGAGTTGGCCGTGCGGTTAGGGGCGCACAGCTGTGTGCTTGCATCCGGGAGATAGTGGGTTCAAACCCCACTGTCGGCAGCCCTAAAGGTGGTTTTCCGTGGATTCCCATTTTCACACCGGGAAAATGCTGGGGCTGTACTTTAATTAAGGCCACGGCCGCTTCCTTAGCATTCTTAGCTTTTTCCTTTCCCATTGTCGCCATAAGACCTACGGTGCGACGTAAAGCAATTTCTAAATAAAAATTATAAAAATCTTTTCACAACCACTTCCAAGGAAAAGTTGTATCCATGCTACTGGCCTGAAATTATTTTGTGGGTACGCCACTTCATCCACTCACCATTTAAGGTACAAGGTAATCCCGAAGAATGGTTGGATACTCAAAATACACCACTATAAATGATGCGGTTATGGCTCAAAAATATAAAGAAAGGTAAGGGGCGGGATCTAGTGTTTTAACTAGAATCCGTATCAATAGAACGTGAATTTCCATTTTCAAAATGTTTCATGCATCGACTGCTATTCAAGCCTGGGCCGTCCTGATTAGAAGATGGAACCATTGGAACTGAGTTATCACGTCCGCCAATTACAAAATAGTTTTGATGGTGCCATTTGAGGTTCCAATCAGTTCCCGAGCATTCGAAATTAAGGCACGCATCCGCGATTATCTTGCTACTGTTAGAATTGAAAAAAAAAATACTTTTTCATAACTTACCGAGGATGCATATAGTTATGCCTT
This sequence comes from Anabrus simplex, assembly GCF_040414725.1. Classification (NCBI taxonomy): domain Eukaryota; kingdom Metazoa; phylum Arthropoda; class Insecta; order Orthoptera; family Tettigoniidae; genus Anabrus; species Anabrus simplex. The sequence goes on from NC_090277.1 coordinate 65,628,217, forward strand.
CTCATTGAAATAACGGTCCCTCTTCAAAGAAAGTTACTTACATGGCACAAAATGAGGAACTAAGTGCAGCTCACAATCCTGTCACAGTCTTCGCACCGCTGCCACTTAAACACAACACATCTCTCAATCACGGTACAACCCGAGGATCCCTAGGACATTGTTGTTTCCGGAAACCGATGTGCAAAATCTGACACGATGTTGTAAGCTTGCAACTGTCTATGGCCGTGGCCCCCATTATCTCGGTGTTCACGTTCCGACCCCCTAGTAATTCCTTGCTAATTGCCCCTTTCCTCATGTCTTGACATTTGTCAACACACGGTTACATTCCCAATACTGAGGCCTCTACAGGAAAATATCCCCGCGCATCACAATCCTAAGTGTTTTCCTTTCATTCATTCAATGGCTGTGGAAGTAAGGAGAAATTGAAGGAACTTACTAGAAAATTGAATCTAGCAAAGAAGGCAGCTAAGGATAATATGATGGCAAGCATAATTGGCAGTCATGCGAATTTTAGTGAAAAATGGAAGGGTATGTATAGGTATTTTAAGGCAGAAACAGGTTCCAAGAACGACATTCCAGGAATAATTAATGAACAAGGGGAGTGTGTATGTGAGGATCTTCAAAAGGCAGAAGTATTCAGTCAGCAGTATGTAAAGATTGTTGGTTACAAGGATAATGTCGAGATAGAGGAGGAGACTAAGGCCAAAGAAGTAATAAAATTTACATATGATAACAATGACATTTACAATAAGATACAAAAGTTAAAAACTAGAAAAGCGACTGGAATTGATCAGACTTCTGGTGATATACTAAAGACAATGGGTTGGGATATAGTACTATATCTGAAGTACTTATTTGATTATTGTTTGGTCGGAGGAGCTATACCAGATGAATGGAGAGTTGCTATAGTTGCCCCTGTGTATAAAGGAAAGGGTGATAGACATAAAGCTGAAAATTACAGGCCAGTAAGTTTGACATGCATTGTATGTAAGCTTTTGGAAGGCATTCTTTCTGATTATATTAGACATGTTTGTGAAATTAATAACTGGTTCGATAGAAGGCAATTCGGTTTTAGGAAAGGTTATTCCACTGAAGCTCAACTTATAGGATTCCAGCAAGATATAGCAGATATCTTGGATTCAGGAGGTCAAATGGACTGTATCGCGATTGACCTGTCTAAAGCATTTGATAGGGTGGATCATGGGAGACTACTGGCAGAAATGAGTGCAATTGGACTAGACAAAAGAGTGACTGAATGGGTTGCTATATTTCTAGAAAATAGATCTCAGAGAATTAGAGTAGGTGAAGCTTTATCTGACCCTGTAATAATTAAGAGGGGAATTCGTCAAGGCAGTATTATCGGACCTTTATGTTTTCTTATATACTGTATATAAATGATATGAGTAAAGGAGTGGAATCGGAGGTAAGGCTTTTTGCGGATGATGTTATTCTCTATAGAGTGATAAATAAGTTACAAGATTGTGAGCAACTGCAACGTGACCTCGAAAATTTTGTGAGATGGACAGCAGGCAATGGTATGTTGATAAACGCGGTTAAAAGTCAGGTTGTGAGTTTTACAAGTAGCAAAAGTCCTCTCAATTTTAATTACTGCGTTGATGGGGTGAAAGGTCCTTTTGGGGATCGTTGTAAGTATCTAGGTCTTAATATAAGGAAAGATCTTCAATGGGGTAATCACATAAATGGGATTGTAAATAAAGGGTACCGATCTCTGCACATGGTTATGAGGGTGTTTAGGGGTTGTAGTAAGGATGTAAAGGAGAGGGCATATAAGTCTCTGGTAAGACCCCAAGTAGAGTATGGTTCCAGTGTATGGGACCCTCACCAGGATTACCTGATTCAAGAACTGGAAAAAATCCAAAGAAAAGCAGCTCGATTTGTTCTGGGCGATTTCCGACAAAAGAGTAGCGTTACAAAAATGTTGCAATGTTTGGGTTGGGAAGAACTGAGAGAAAGAAGAAGAGCTGCTCGACTAAGTGGTATGTTCCGGGCTGTCAGCGGAGAGATGGCGTGGAATGACATTAGTAGACGAATAAGTTTGAATGGCGTTTATAAAAGTAGGAAAGATCACAATATGAAGATAAAGTTGGAATTCAAGAGGACAAACTGGGGCAAATATTCATTTATAGGAAGGGGAGTTAGGGATTGGAATAACTTACCAAGAGAGATGTTCAATAAATTTCCAATTTCTTTGAAATCATTTAGGAAAAGGCTAGGAAAACAACAAATAGGGAATCTGCCACCTGGGCGACTGCCCTAAATGCAGATCAGTATTGATTGATTGAAAAAATATCTAGTGTGAATACAACAAGACATCGATTCAAGCAGTACAAATATGGAGAATTTTGTATGGTCCTATTGAGCCTTGCTAGTAGATTCTTTGTCGCTACGTTAATTTAACATTTCGGCGTAAGTTTTTAAGTTGTTCGTACCGTACGTAAAACAACGGCTGATCCTCGCTCTAGTTTCAGGAAACATTTTTTTTTGGCTACAACAGTGCCGCATTCAAAATATATCACGTGCCTTGCGGAACATCTCCTTCCTTGTAGCTGCCAGAGATTCAGTAATAAGAACTTTAGAGCCTTTTAGCAGCCGCTTAGTGCACCACACTCTATCTCGTTGCTGATATCTAAGAAATTTTATGATAATTGGTCTGTTTCCTGATGTCACCACATCAGCAGTCGATCTCTGTTGTCGCCCTAATCTGTGACATCGATCAATGCACTCAATATTCAGGTCAATCTGCAGTTTATCTCTGATGGTATCCAAGGCCTTGCTGTACACATCTTCATCAGCAGTCTCATTAACACCATGCAACAGGAGACGATTGCGTCTGCTGTATTGGGCCGCTTCATCTGACAATGCTTCTTGTATTTCATTTCATTCCATGATAGTCAAGCTCACTCCTTCTCTAGCTCCGGATCTGTCATGAACACTGGTGGCAGCATTTTGATTTTATGGCTACATCCAAGACTTTGTCACTGTACATATGTGTTACTGATGCCATCCCATACAGAGAAGTACGGCATCTCTTCATCCACTTGCTGTCTAGTGATACAGCCAAGTCGGTGGTTTTTCCAACTTTTCCCTTTCTTTCACAACACTCCACTGGTCTTCTCGTACTAGCTTTTGCTACATCAAATACCAACTGTGAAATATAATTATTTGCGGCATCACACCGTACAGCAGGTTGGGGAATATTCATTATACCACATAAAATGTTTGCTCCTTCACGATCCTTACCCAAGCACATCATAAGATTACTCTCATAAAATCTGTCTGTCACTTCTTTGATGAAGGAAATGAAAATTCATGCTGACAGTGATCACGAAACTGTCTGAATTCGTTAGCAACACCAAATCTATTTTCCTCCAAAATAGTCACACACTTCACGTGTTTGCAGTTAGAACACGCACAAAAAGTGTTGATATTTGTAGATCTATAATTCTGAAGCCTGACGTTGACAAATCATCACTAGCAACACTTTCAGATGGGAAGTTGATGCTGAGAGGTTATGTTCGTCAGCTATTTCAGACACCGATTTTCGTTTTTTAAAGCGGAGTTTTGTCTTCTTATACACCCTGGGAGATCGTGGCATTGTTGTTCTAGGAGATCCGGGACTTACAAATATTCAAAATCACGGATAATGTACTTCTTCATGAACCCACACTACTACAATAAAACAGAAGATTCTGCGATACTAGAGCCATCTTGGGATAAGAAAGTGTACTTCACAACATAGAGAATGAAAATTTGGAGTAAGATCATGGAAATGGTTCAATAAGTGACAGGATTATATGTATAAATTACATAAAGCGTCGAATCTTGTTTGGCATAAAAGAAGGCGTGGAAGTACCTACGCACTGATACATTATTTATTAAATTCCATTACCTTCTAGTTTCTATATCATTTTCAAATTTTCAAATGTTAAGCAACAACAAAAATATACTAAAATTTTTAATTCAACCTTCATCCTTCTACATGTTTGGTTCTAATATATTTTCTCGTATCTCTCATATTTATTACTTACATTGAGTACGAAAATTGAATAGGGTAAAATATGGGTACATTTTTAACACTTTGCTTTATTTCATGCATGCTCATGTATAAGCTAGGATCATGAAATTCGGTTCATATATGGCCTTCGATCGTGCCAATATGCGCACCAAACTTGATGACTCTGTCTTTCCTAAAAGTGTGTCAAACAACGAAACATACGAGTGAAAATCTCCAAATTTACGAACAGTCCAGAAATACAGCCAAATCTAACGCATAAGGGAGAGAGATACGACAAAATTCATAGGACCAAAGTTGTAGATCACATAAAATCAAACCGAGATTTTGCCATCCGTTTTGTGATACGACATACTGAACCCATAATTCTACGATGAAAAGAATTCCAAATATTTATTTCAGCTACAAACAACCTTTCTGAGAGTAGCCATGTTTTTATTTCAAGAGCCTCGCTATCTCTCGTGAAATGCCGGGACACTTCGGTGGACCTCGAGTATTGATTAAGTTACCAGTTTCGAAAAATCCTCCATAACGAGAGATTTTGGCGACATGGTAAATCCAGGAGTAAAGGATCTAAATTATTTATAAACCGTATGTGAAGATAGAATCCCCAGGGTAAATATAAATGTAGTTAAGCCTGGAGGAAAGTTGGCGTCTTGCTCGCGGATCGGCGACACGTGGCGAGGTCATTTTCCTGAAGAAAAGCTGCGAAACTACATGGGAGAAATAATTAATTACGCCCGTTGCAAGTACGGGAAAAATATAAAATTAACACCATAATGAATTACAAGTCTGTCCGAATTCATGGAATAAATTTCAAGAAAATTGGTCCAGTGGATGTGGAATTAGCAGACTGCATAGCCGAGCTTCGTGGAAAGGGCGGCGTCCCTCCCAGAAGGTATAAAAGAAACCCCCTCCACCTATTTTACACATTCTGTCTGTTGGTCTGAACGGTGAAACCCACGTCACTCGTCTGCAAGAAGGTACGGGGATTTGTTCTCAAAGTAACTTGAGTAGTATAATACAGGAATTCTGCAGCCACCTGCACCTCCGGCTTCCAGGGGCCCGCTCCACCTCCTCCTCCCGAGGGGCCTTCCCAGGGGCACGCTCCACCTCCTCCTCCCGAGGGGCCTTCCCAGGGGCCCGCTCCACCTCCTCCTCCCGGGTGGTCTTCCCAGGGGCCCGCTCCTCCTCCCGCGGGAAATTTGAATTGGTAAACAAAGCCACGTGCTTTTTTTGACAGCCACGTGCTTTTTGACAGACAACAACGCATCGCTAACCTCAGTACTGCTATCTTGACGGGCTTAAACCTCAATGCTGCCATCTTAACCTCACTAGCGCGAGATTTGAATTGGTAAACAAAGTTACATGCTTTTTTGACAGCTGTGATCCGTCATCTTTAATCAACAGAGCAACGTGCTGCCCTCTTTAGGTACAAATCTTTAAATGTGGTGGCGGATAATTTGAAAAACTCTTTTTTTGACAGCAGCCATCTTTATTCGACAGAGCACCGTGCTGCACTCTTTAGTTGAAATGTGTTGGCAGGCAATTCCACGTGACAGCAGCCATCTTTAATCAAGAGAGCACCGTGCTGCCCTCTTTAGGTGAAATTTGGTGGCGGCCATTTGAAAAATTCCACGTGCTCTTGTTTGGAAACAAAGCCACATGCTTTTTTGACAGCTACCATCCGCCATCTTTAATAAAGAGAACACCGTGCTGCACTCTTTAGCTACTTACCTTTGAAATGTGGTGGCGGCAATTTGAAAAATCCCACGTGATCTTGTTTGGAAACAAAGCTACGTGCTTTTTTGACAGCTAACATCCGCCATTTTTAATCAAGAGAGCATCTTGCTGCACTCTTTACCTACTTGCCTTTGAAATGTGGTGGCGGCAAATTCGAAGTGCTTTACAAAATCACGTGCTTTTTTGACAGCTGTCATCCGCCATCTTTAATCAAGAGAGCACAGTGTTGCACTTTTTTGCTATATACCTTTGAAATGTGGTGACGGCAATTTTAAAAATTCCACGTGCTCTTGTTTGGAAGCGTAGCCACGTGCTTTTTTGACAGCTACCATACGCCATCTTTAATCAAGAGAGCAAAGGGCTGCACTCTTTAGCTACATATCTTTGAAATGTGGTGGCGGCAATTTGAAAAATTCCACGTGTTCTTGTTTGGAAACTAAGCCACGTGCTTTTTTGACAGCTACCATCCGCCATCTTTAATCAAGAGAGCACAGTGCTGCACTCTTTAGCTACTTACCTTTGAAATGTGGTGGAGCTAAATTCCCCTCGCTCTTGTTTGGAAACAAACCCACGTGCTTTTTTGACAGCTGTCATCCGCCAAATTTAATCAACAGAGCACCGTGCTGCACTCTTTAGCTACCTACCTTTAACATGTGGTGGCGGACAATTTGAAAAATTCTTTTTTTGACAGCAGCCATCTTAAATCAACAGAGCACCGTGCTGCTATCTTGCGGGCAATTTCTACATCACAGCTGTCATCCGCCATCTTGCATCGCAAACCTCAGTGCTTCACTCTTTACCTACATACCTTTGAAATATGGTGATTGAAAATTTTAAAAAATCTACAGCAGCTATCTCTCGACGCTAATTGCACAAGATGGTGGCTATACATGACTCCTTAAGGGTGCTTACGCAAAATGGCTGCTATACATAGGTTCTTATGAGACTCCCTTGGGATGCTTGCGCAAGATAACGGCTATACATGGCTCCTTATGAGACAACCTAGGGATGCTTGCTCAAGATGGTTACTGCTCTTATAAGACGGCTTAAGGGTGCTTGCACAAGATGGCTTGAGACACCCTAAGGATGCTTGCGCAGGTAGTATAATACAGGGATTCGGGCGCCACCACCGACACCGGGCTCGCAGGGGCCTCCTCCACCACCACCACCCGGGAGGCCTTCCCAGGGGCCCGCTCCACCTCCTCCTCCCGAGGGGCCTTCCCAGCGGCCTCCTCCACCGCAGCCAGAGGCCTCTTCCATTGCTGCCAACTTTACCTTACTCGCGCGAAATTTGAATTGGTAAACAAATCCACGTGTTTTTGACAGCCACGTGCTTTTTGACAGACAACAACGTATCGCAAACCTCAGTGCTGCCATCTTGACGGGCCTAAACCTTAGTGCTCCCAACTTAACCTTACTAGCGCGAGATTTGATTCGGTAAACGAATCCACGTCCTTTTTTTGACAACCACGTGCTTTTTAACAGCTATCACCGACAACAACGCATTGCTAACTTCAGCGTTACCATCTTGACGGGCCTTAAACTTAGTGGTGCCAACATAACCTCACTAGCGCGAGATTTGAATCGGTAAACAAATCCACGTGCTTTTTTGACAGCTGTCATCCGCCATCTTTAATCAACAGAGCACCGTGCTGCCCTCTTTAGCTACATATCTTTGAAATGTGGTGGCGGATAATTAAAAAAATCCGTTTTGATAGCAGCCATCTTTAATCGACAGAGCACCGTGATGCACTCTGGTGGCAGGCAATTCCACGTGACAGCAGCCATCTTTAATCAAGAGAGCACAGTGCTGCAATCTTTAGTTGAAATGTGGTGGAAGCAAATTGAAAAATTTCACATTCTCTTGTTTGGAAACAAAGCCTCGTGCTTTTTTGACAGCTACCATCCGCCATCTTTAATCAAGAGAGCACCGTGCTGCTCTCTCTAGTTGAAATGTGGTGGCGGCAAATTCGAAGTGCTTTACAAACTCACGTGCTTTTTTGACAGCTGGCATCCGCCATCTTTAATCAAGAGAGCACAGTGCTGCACTCTTTAGTTGAAATGTGGTGGCGGCAATTTGAAAAATTCTACTCGCTCTTGTTTGGAAACAAACTCACGTGCTTTTTTGACAGCTGTCATCCGCCATCTTTAATCAACAGAGCACCGTGCTGCACTCTTTAGCTACAAACCTTTAACATGTGGTGGCGGACAATTTGAAAAATTCTTTTTGACAGCAGCCATCTTTAATCAACAGAGTACCGTGCTGCTATCTTTATCGTAGTAGTAGACAATTTTGTACGTAAAGCTGTCATCCGCCATCTTGCATCGCAAACCTCAGTGCCGCACTCTTTAGCTACTACCTTTGAAATATGGTGATGGAAAATTTAAAAAATCTACAGCACTATCTCTCGATGTTAATTGCACAAGATGGTGGCTTTACATGACGCCTTAAGGGTGCTTACGCAAGATGGCTGCTGTACATAGGTTCTTATGAGACGCCCTTGGAATGCTTACGCAAGATGGCGCCTATACATGGCTCCTTATGAGACGCCCTACGGTGCTTGCTCAAGATAGCGACTGCTCTTATAAGACGGCTTAAGGGTGCTTGCACAAGATGGCTTGAGACGCCCTAAGGATGCTTGCGCAAGATGGTGCACACAAGATGGCGGCTATACACGACTCCTTATGAGACGCCTTAAGGGTGCTTGCGCAAGATGGCGGCTGCTCTTATCAAGAAATCTAGCTTAGAGGCTAACGTGCCGTGCTAGTTCGATTCATTAAATTTGGGGATTAAATGCAAAATGTTAAATATCTCGAAAACCGTGCATCGTAGAGCAAAACGGACAAAATTTTTCCGCCTCATACCTAGGTTCGCAGTATGAGTAACATGATAGCATAAGAAAAACATCATCTAGTGATGAGATCAACGGTTCGGTTCCTACGTAGGCCCTTTGGCATTTGCACTGTTTTAGTTTGTATTGAAGCAAGTTTTTGTAACATGATCAGGTCTAGCTATGGTAGAGAGTATAACGTGCCGTGCTGGTTCAATTCATTAAATTTGGGGCTTTAATGCAAAATGTTAAATATCTCGAAAACGGTGCATCGTAGAGCAAAACGGACAAAATTTTTCTGCCTAGTACCCAGCTTCGCAGTATGAGGAATATGATTGCATAAGAAAAACATATTCTAATGATGAGATCAAAGGTTCGGTTCCTACTTAGGCCCTTTGGCATTTGCTCTGTTTTAGCTTGTATTGAAGCAAGTGGATCGCAGAGGTGAAAGAAGGTGCCGGAGTGAATGGGTCTAACTACAATGTCAAGAATAGAATTTAAAACTTTAATTGAAGGTTATATTTTCCAAATATCAAACTTAACAATTTTACAGGTGAAAGTAGCAATCAGTAAACAAGTCTAGGAAAGACAAGATTGGTGGTATACGCAGATCTTGCGCTTCAAGCCCTCACTTTACTTTTCCTGAGCTCCTAGCTCAAATTTACATAAGAGTACAAATTTACTCAAGGGCAGAAATCCCCTAATTCATGGAGCACTTGCTCCCTAAATACAATATCAAGCCTCCCAGAGGCACTTTTTTTTCACTTGAAAAAGAGCTAACGTGCTCTCAGTTTCTCAAGCCTACTCAAGGCAACACCAAAAATATCTTACACCTTTTGGCCTTCCATGGCCCAACTTACAAATTGAAACAGGGGTATTTCGTACCCAACCTATAGGGCCCTCCTGTAAAAGGAATAACAGTCTAATAAATGGCCTGAACACAGAATGAAAGGAGGCGAATGCTTGCACTCCTAGATATGAACACTTAAAACCTAAGAGGCACTACGCCGATGAAACAGGGGGTATTCCCAAACTATGGATATGACTCGTAAAAGAATAAATTAGAAAATTACGGAAAGGAAGAAAACCAGTTAGAAAACGTAGTCACCTCAGACCAATATTAAGGAGAGCTCGAGAGGGTACATCACTCTCTATCCCCGATTTACAGTTACAGATTTTATGAAGTTTTTACATTAGCCGGCAGAAAGTTATATTTTTAGGAAAACTAGGTTACATAGTTAATGTTTCGGATCTTTCCCTAAGGTTAAACTGCGGAGCTAGCAAGAAATAAAGATGTTATGTGGCCATTACCTTGTCGATGTACTGCTGCCTGAAGAAAGAGGTCTCCCGCCTCCTGCTTTGACACATACACTTAGTAAGCTGACGGTCAATTGGCCAAGAGACGTGAAAATCCGCAGTTTATAAACCTTCGGGGAAAGTTCGAGGTCCTTCACGAAAAAACCAGCCACATTCTCTCAATTTTATTGGTAAATTACAAGGTTACACTTAAAATCGAAGAAGAAGCCTGTGATTAGTAGAAAATTAATTACAGAAATTATTGATTGCATTCAAAACTGGCAAAAAGAAAAGATAGATATTGCCAACCCAAAAATAAATGAACATCAATAAGTAAAAAAAACTTATGAATACAAAATTCTTTGAATCAATGTTCTTTCACTTCGCACCAGGGTGCGTGATTATAGCTTTTTGGTAGTGTCATCTATGGGAGAATATCCAAAGTTCTTGATGAATGGCAAACAAAAACATGTAGAAATTTACACAGTACAGGAAACTTCACAATAACAAAATTGCATCATATTTTAGTGGTGACATCTTCTGAGTAAATTTCAAAGCTGGTGTGGTTTCAGTTTCACTGTTTCACCAATAGAGGAGTTTTTTAGGCGCCAGATTTAAATGCGCCGCGTTGGGATGTACCTCCCGGTACACCGACAACTAGAACCTCGATAGTCAGTATCCATTACAGATCACGTCGCATGTGATTGTATTACGGATACATGAGTACCCATTCTTTCTTAATTCGTTTACCCTCCAGGACTTAGCACGGGAACCCACCTCTATCACCTCAAGGGCACGGTCCTGCAGCACGAAGCTTTGGGTTGCGATATACAACTGGGAAGGAGGACGAATACCTCGCCCAGTCGGCCTCACCTCTTATGCCGAACAGGGGCTTTGTGGGGGGGAGGGGGAGTTTGGAAGAGTGAAGGAAGCAGCCGTGGCCTTATGTTAGGTACCATCCTGGCATTTGCCTGAAGGAGAAGTGGGAAACCACGGAAAACCACTTCACCACAGAGGCGGTACATGTGTTATTTCAGGGAGCAATAAACCGCATATTTGTATAATAATCCATAGGCCGGTTTGAGAGACTCAGGCGGTTGAGGCTCTGGTCTTCTGAACCCAACTTGGCAGGTTCGATCCTGGCTCAGTGCTGTGGTATTTGAAACCTCGTACTGGTAGATTTCCTGATACGTAAAAGAACTTTCAGCAGGACAAAATTCCGGCACCTCAGCGTCTCTAGAAACCGTCAAAAATATTTAGTCGGACGTAAAAAGGAATATACAACATACGATTGGGAGGGCCTCAACATTAACATGCGAGTAGGCCGTTCTTCAACTAGATAGTGGGTTCCGTAACCCTGAAGGTGGTTCCCCACCACTGTACATTAATTAAGGCCACGGTCGCTTCCTTCACCCTCCTAGCCGAATCCTGTCCCATCGTCGCGATAAGACCTCTCTGTGTCGGTGCGACGCAAAGCAAGTTTTAAAAATGTCATGAAAAAAGCTCAATAATATGGGGCCGGAATTGGCTGAATGCGGCAGACCCCTCAACGAAAACTACACCGAATGAAAATTAACCAGAGCCAATGGACGGTCATGGCCTACCAAGCGCCCGCAGATTACTAGGCAACGGGTGGTCAGCGTGACGTTGTCCTTGGATTTCTAGATCGGAGTTTATATTACACCATGAGATAGCTCCTTAATTTTTCTCATGTAGGCTGAATGAAGCAGGAACGAGCCCTCAGATCCAAGTAAAGTCCCTGCTCTGGCTGGCAGTCAAACCCAGGCTTACCTATTGGACTGACAAAAGGTTACAAGTAGCCTATGATTCGCTTAAAAATAAATATACAAAATTTCTGATTGGCCAGACTGCAAAGCTGGTATTTGTCTGAACGAGAAGTGCGAAACCACGGAAAAACACTTCGAAGATGGCTGAAGAGGGAATCCAACCGTCTTATGATGAGTTTAACTCCTGAGGCTGAGTGGACCCCGTTCCAGCCCTCGTACCGCATTTCAAATTCCTTCGCAGAGCCGAGAAACGAACTCGGGCCTCCGGGGGTGACAGTTATTCATATTAAGGCGGACTAAAAATGCGATACTGAGGGGCAAGCCGTCAGAAGAAGTGCAGTGTTTTAATTAGGTACGTGCAGTCGCGGGGCGGCGGGTTCACTACCGTACATGTTGGGGATAGGGGGTACAAAAATGTTAACAGATGTTACTCTGTATGATAACTTGGATATTTTGACATTATTGCAAGTTCCAGTTGGCTCGCATCCAATTCCGGTCTTCACAGTGTTTTTCTATTGGTTGACTCCTGCGGGCACAGCTGACCACTCTACCCCACCACGTGTCGAGGTTAACGACAGTGGAAGCCCCTCCAAGGCAGGGCTGTACTCCCAAAACGTTAGAACATGAATAATCCGTATTCCAGATCACCACTGTCCCTGGTGCTTTATCAACGCGCTACAGAGAAACATAAGGCACTTTAAGACGGAGGTAAAGATAAACACAGGCATGTACAGTCGACTGCTCGTACCTAATGAACACACTGCACATCTTCTGACAGCTTACTCCTCAGCATTACTATTTTGCGTGGTGTGGTTGTTAATGTGATTAACTGCCATCCCCGGAGGCTCGAGTTCGATTCCCGGCTCTGCCATGAAATTTGAAAATTTGTGCGAGGGCTGGAACGGGATCCACCCAGGCTCGGGAAGTCAACTCAGTATAAGCGGGTTCGATTCCCTCTTCAGCCATCTTCGAACTGGTTTTCCGTGGTTTCGCAATTCTCCATCAGATAAATGCCGGAAAGGTGTGTAACTTAAGGCCATGGGGCCACTTCCCTCCCTCTTCCTGGTCCAACCCTTCTCGTCTTCCCATCACCCCACAAGGCCCCTGTTCAGCGTAGCAAGTGAGGCTGCCTGGGCCTTCCCAGTTGTATCTCGCCACGCTCCAGGACACTGCACTTGAGGCGGCGTCCCTCGCTCAGTGTGAGGGTAAAAGCTACCCTGGAGGGTAAAGGGATTAAGAAAGAAAGAAAGAAATCACTGTATTAGTTTCGAGATTTTTTACTCAAACCACCCATTTTCAACCAACGATCCAATGTTCGTGTTGTTTGTTTTCAGTCCCAAGGAAACGCGTAAGGATCTGCAGGACAGTGGTTCAAACTCATGAAATAATACACAGATTGGCATAACACTGATCACTGTTAGAGCAAACATCAGTTCGCATTCGCGTGTTACAAGTAGAAACGGTAAACCTGTAAGGCCTGCTCCAAGTGTATGAGAAGTGGGCAATGTTGCGTGCGAGTTTCACTCCTCTCGGTGACCGCGGACACGAGTGTTGGATGAAGAGCACGGTAAAGAGGTACTGACCACAGAACGATGATAAACTCGATGTGTTTGTAAATAACTCACTTTGAGAAAACTAGTAAGAAAATAACATCCCAGTTTTTATAATCTGATTTTAAACCTGACTAATTAGGGCTATTTGAATAATATTTGAATTAGTTAGGTAGTCCACATCCCGCGAAATGTGTGATGGGGATCTACAGCCTGAATGCGCGACAACGTCACCCACTGAATCTTTGACGACACCGTACTTTGTTTTGCATAGTGTACAGGCTACAACGTAGTTCTCAGTTTCGTCCTTGGCTGTGACAATATGAAAGTGAATGTGCTGTTTTGTCAGCCTCTGTTGTGGATGGAATAGCGCGCGCATGACAGACTAACCTTCTGGCAGTGAGGAAAGTGGGCGGAAACTACCTCACACGCTGATAGTGGAGTGGTTGGCCATCCAACCAGCTGAGGACTCACGATCCCAAGTGATTGCTATACAAAACTAAGTTTCTTATTGTGGAACTGTCACTTTCTGCTTTAGAATTACATCGGCTCCCCTGTGTGCAGAGGTAGCGGTCTGACACTTTGCACAAAGGAAAGAAATGCCGTCGGGGTCAGAAAACAACAAGAGTTGTCCAAGGAAGGTCTTTTCTTGGTGGTGGTGTTTATTGTTTTAAGAAGACAAGGATAGAAGGCGTTTGAAACAAGTAAGCGGAAACAAAGCCAGGCTCAGCTAGTGACCCATGATAGCCCACAACACCCCTTTCAGTCACGTCTTACAGCAGGCAGGGGCCACCAACTTGAGCTCTGCATAGTGTAGACGTCAAGAACTCGAATCGACGAACAGCGAAGCTTCCCAACCCTATTATAAATGACATCAACTTGAGCCGTGTATAACAGACGTCTTCTTTGAAATGTAATGATGAATATTTACTTCGTTCTTGGCCAGTTCTCATATTCGTCAACTTCTTTCTTTTCTCAGAATCAAAATCGATTACTTTATCATGGGGCATGGAAATTTGAAGTTATCGCTGTTAGTCTTTCCGTTCTGATAGCAGAGCCTTCCAAGGATAAGATGTATTCCAGTTCTTTGAACGTCAAACAAACAGACAAACCGAACGAAACAAGATTTAATTGTTGATATAAGTGGTCGTTGTTGTTATAAAGGCAAACCAATAGAGGTAATGTCGAGCTGTGTGATTCTTATGACCCCAAGCCGGTGGTGGTATTTGAAAGTGTTCAAATAAGCCAGCCTCGATGCGGTAGATTTAACGGCACATGGAAGCTCTCCCATGGATCAGAATTCCGGCAGGTCGGCGTCTCCGAAAACCGTAAAGGCATAAATCAATGAAGTTGTAATTATTGTTTCTTGCGTAATACAACTCCTACACTTTCCAAGTCCTGGATGTCTCAAGATGTCTTCTATCTCTTCCTCTGGCCATTCTCCTCTCTCTGTGTTATTATACACCCACTTGACCTTCAGTAATATTCCGTAACACCACATCTCAAAAGCTCCTATTGTTCCTACAGGTTTTCAATGTTTCGTTTCCATACAATCCTACATTCCACTCAACATGTGAGCTGCTACCTAAATAACAACCTCCTTTAAGAGCTCATAGCCCTGTGCCAATGTAATTTACTCGACTTTTTTTGTGCGATGTGAAAGAACTCCTGCGATACATCGGCCTCTCCGAAAACCGCACAAGTAGTTAGCGGGAGGAGACTGAGATTATTCAGATTCGTGTTAAAGGTCCGGAATTCACTTAGGTCTTGATCTCATCATATAGAGGAAGCTGTTATTGCATTACTGAGCGAGTTGGCTACGCAGCTGGCGTCGCGTAGCTCAAACCTTTAATTCACGAGATGGTATGTTCCAACTCTACCATCAGCAGCGCTCATGTTTGCTTTCCGTGGTTTTCCATTTTCACCCCAGACTGTAGCGATCTTCCATTAGTGCTAATCTAGGGAGAAAAGAGTAGAACGATTAAATGAGTGGAAGAAAGCAAGGACTCCGTGCACCTAGGGATCAGCAGAGAATATAATGTTGGGACATGAAAGTGACATGATGAGCTTGACACCTCAGACTCAACATGATCCCTGAGGTCCTCTTTATTCTGTTATTCTGTACAGAGTAATAAATAAGTTACAAGATTGTGAGCAACTGCAAAATGACCTCGATAATGTTGTGAGGTGGACAGTAGGCAATGGTATGATGATAAACGGGGATAAAAGTCAGGTTGTGAGTTTCACAAATAGGAAAAGTCCTCTCAGTTTTAATTACTGCGTTGATGGGGTGAAAGTTCCCTTTGGGGATCATTGTAAATACCTAGGTATTAATACAAGGAAAGATCTTCATTGGGGTAATCACATAAATATGATTGTAAATAAAGGGTACAGATCTCTGTTCATGGTTATGAGAGTATTTAGGGGTTGTAGTAAGGATGTAAAGGCGAGAGCATATTTGTCTCTGGTGAGACCCCAACTAGAGTGTGGTTCCAGTGTATGGGACCCTTACCAGGATTACTTGATTCCGGAACTGGAAAAAATCCAAAGTAAAGCAGCTCGATTTGTTTTGAGCGATTTCCGACAAAAAAGTAGCGTTACAAAAATGTTGCAAAGTTTGGGCTGGGAAGACTTGAGAGAAAGCAGACGAGCTGCTCGACTAAGTGGTATGTTCCGAGCTGTCAGTGGAGAGATGGCGTGGGAGGACATCAGTAGACGAATAAGTTTGGATGGTGTCTTTAAAAGTAGGAAAGATCACAATATGAAGATAAAGTTGGAATTCAAGAGAACAAATTGGGGCAAATATTCGTTAATAGGAAGGGGAGTTAGGGATTGGAATAACTTACCAAGGGAGATGTTCAATAAATTTCCAATTTCTTTGGAATCATGTAAGAAAAGGCTAGGAAAACAACAGATAGGGAATCTGCCACCTGGGCGACTGCCCTAAATGCAGATCAGTAGTGATTGACTTTCGACAGGCAGAGAATACCGCCCCCACCAACAGCGGGAAAAAGCGAGACTGACCACGCGCATCTCGTACGTCACGGAACATCTTATTTATGGATATGTGAATTTGATATGACAATTTTACTTTGGCTCTTTGATGACCTGCATTAATATGTTATTGTTCATTTGATGTATTTTGTTACTGCACGCCTATTTACAGAGTTAATTCCTATAACACCATTTCGATCTTGAAATCCTCGACCTTGTCCGTAAAATCACGTCTGTGTACAGAGGTGTCTATGCCAATTCAATTTCACAATCACAATATAGAATCGATTCGACCGGGCCAGAAATGGAATGAGTGAAGCCCCACCTAGCGGCGAGAATTGTAACTGTGCCGGCTGCCGAAGCATTTTGCACTCCCCTGACTCAATGATTGACAGATGAAATGATATTGGAGAGTGTCGCTGGAATGAAAGATGGCAGGGAAAGCCGGAGTAACCGCCTTTGCTTTGTCCAGCACAAATCTCACGTGGAGTGACGGGATTTGAGACCCAGTGGTGAGAGGCCGGCGCGCTGACGGCTCAACCACTGAGGCTCAGAAGAGATAAAATCCCAACCTCAGATATTTTGTAAATGATTTCCTTTTTATTGTAGAGGAATGTCGCGGGCAATGTTTGAACCTTCAAACAAAATCAAACGAGGCTGTGTCGGGGTCACAGTGCCGTGTAATAGGTATTCATATCTCACAGTTGTATAATAAACACCACCACTTTGAAATCTCAGACTCATACTCCCTGTGATCGAGTTTAGCTTGTGGCATCTTCCCGACAGATAGTAATCGCACAAATTAAAACACTCGATTATGTATTTTGTTGGTCGTAGCGAGACAGTCCAAGGGACCATCGCCTACATCTTTTCCATCTAGCCAGGCTGAATGGCCCAGGCGATTGATGCACTGGCCTCCTGACCCCAAGCTGGCAGGTTCGATCCTGACGCAGTTCGCTGGTATTGAAAGGAGCTCAAATACGTCAGTCTCGTGTAGCTAGATTTACTGGAAGCTGAAAGAACTCCTGCGGGACAAAATTTCGGCACCTCAGCGTTTCCGAAAGTCTCCAAAAGTTGTTAGTGGTATCTATAACATTATTATTGTTTATTATCTTTTTCACCTCCATAGTGTGGAGAGCCTGCCCCCCGTCTTCTCGGCACTCTATCCCAAAGAAGTCTTGTGGTTGCAGTACCTGTTGTTTAAATGTATGCAGTCATGCTGCGGAATATTCTTAGAGATCCACTGGGGTTCTCTTCAAATCCTGGTCATACCAGTAGCTTGAGGGCTGCTTTCCAAATGTTTCGTCTGTTAAGCGTTGAGACGAATAGGGTTCAGGTTTATGTCTGGCTGGCTGATGTACTCGTGCTTCGCTACGGAATTCTACACTGTTTAAAGAATCCTAGGTTAGGTGGTGTACACGTTGTGAGCAAGACTGTATTAAACTGCATAGCTCTTAACGTTACGCTAGAAACGCGATGGGAAAGTCACCAAACGTCTTTTCTCATGTGAAGACTGGGTTAGGGAATTTTCGTTGTAATGGTAGGCCCGTTTCCCTACCATGAGTCACAATCAGGTTGGGGAGTTTTAGTTATAATGGCAGACACTCTCCACCTGCCTTCTTGCATCCTCAGAAAGACTGACTTAGTGGTTTTCCCAACTGAAAGGAACATAGGTCATTACAATGACGTCAGTAGGAACGGCCCCAATTAAAAGCAATGCTTTCGTATGAAATAACTCGATCAAATGAGAAACCACACATTTTCTCGCTTTTAACGAACAATACCACGCTGCCGGTCTAACAGTCTGAAGTTCCAGAGCTGGAATGACCAAGCCGCAAACAGCCGTGATCCGTGAACACCCTTCGTCTCTTTTCGGTGGAGGAGGGTCTCAAAGGGCAAAAACTATGCCCTTTTAGTAATGTATTTCCTAGAAGTACCCGATGAGTCGGAAAATCTCAATTCACTACACTGGCGGCGGAAAATCTATTTGACTTGGAAGCAAATTTTTCCTCCAAGCCAGACGAGAAATCCCCACTTCACTGCTATATTTTAATGAAATGAAATTGGCACTGGCGTAGCCAAGGGGGGGGGGGCAGTGGGGCCGGGCCCCCCCCAAAATATTTCCTGAAACTAGAGCGAGGATCAGCCGTTGTTTTACGTACGGTACGAACAACTTAAAAACGTACGCCGAAATGTTAAGTTAACGGAGCGACAAGAATCTACTAGCAGTGCTCAATAGGGCCATACATAAATCTCCATATTTGTACTGCTTGAATGAAAGGAAGACACTAGGATTGTGATGCGCGGGGATATTTCCCTGTAGAGGCCTCAGTATTGAGAATGTAACCGTGTGTTGACAAATGTCAAGACATGAAGAAAGGGGCAATTAGCAAGGGATTACTCGGTAGGGGGCAGAAACGTGACCACCGAGATAACGGGGGACCACGTCCAGAAACAGTTGCAAGCTTACCACATCTTGTCAGCTTTTTCATATCGGTTCCAGGAAACAACAATGTCCTAGGGATCCTCGGGTTGTACCGTGGTTGAGAGATGTGCTGTGTTAGTAAGTTGCAGCGTTGGGCAGACTGTGACAGGATTGTGAGCTGCACGTTAGTTCCTCATTTTGTGCCATATAATTAACTTTTTTTGAAGAGGGACCGTTTTGTCACTGAGAAGCCAACACTATGTGCATCCTCGGTAAGTTATGAAAAAGTTTTTATTTATTTTTACAGTAGCAAGACAATCGCGAAGTCGAGCCTAAGTTCGATAGGTAGGCCTATATATTTTGTCAAATGCCCGGGGACTGATTGGAACCTCAAATGGCACCATCAAAAGTGCGGGTAACTATTTTGTAATTGGCGGACGTGATAACTCAGTTCCAATGGTTCTATCTTCTCATCAGGACGGCCGAGTCTTGAATCGCAGTCGATACATGAAACATTTTAAAAATGGGAAGTCACGTTCTATTGTGATACGGATTCTACTTACAACACTAGATCCCGTCCCTTACCTTTCCTTACACTTTTGAGCCAGAACCGCATCATTTATGGTGGCGTATTTTGAGTATCCCATCATTATTCGGACTTACCTTGTACCTTAAATGGTGAGTGAATGCAGTGGTATACCCACAAAATAATTTCAGGCCAGTAGTGTGGATACAACTTTTCCTTGGAAGGGGTTGTGAAAAGATTTTTATTTTATTTGTTAGAATTTGCTTTACGTCGCACCGTAGGTCTTATGGCGACGATGGGAAAGGAAAGGGCTGAGAGTGGGAAGAAGCGGCCGTGGCCTTAATTAAGGTACAGCCCCAGCATTTACCTGGTGTGAAAATGGGAAACCACAGAAAACCATCTTTAGGGCTGCCGATAGTGGTGTTTGAACCCACTATCTCCCGGATGCAAGCACACAGCTGTGCACCCCTAACCGTACGGCCAACTCGCCCGGTGGATATAAAAAGAAAGCCGGTCCTACTGAGTGCGGTGACGGATCTTCAGTTGATATTGTTGGTTTTGATTGTTACCATGTACAATTATAGCTTCTGTACTCTTAACATACACCGGCTGCATAATTGAAACTGTTCGTAAAATTGATAATATCGTTCTTCGTTTGTGAGGAAGTAGAATCTTTATCTTTGTCTTCTTAAAAAAGGAACCACTTTGGTACTTTGGTACCCCGGTCTAGAAAGCCAAGAATAACGGTGGAGAGGATTCGTCGAGCTGACCACAAGACACCTCGTAATCTGCAGGCCTCGGGGCTGAACAGCCGTCGCTTGGTAGGCGATGGCGCTTCGGGGCTGTTACGTCATGGAGTTTGGTTTAGAAAAGTGAACAGAGAAGGAAGCGACACCCCTGCATGGCTCCTTAGCTTCCAGCTAGCTCTTCTGTCCGGCCTCGTGCATTTAGGACAGTAAGGAAACGTACGCCTTAATAAATGCTCCTCAGAAAAACCTTTGTAAAAATACTAACTGCATCTGTTCATAACAATAATCACAAACGCTTTCTTTTCATGTGGCTCAGTAGGTTGTGTCTCTGTCCTTCTGAGTCCGAGTTCGCAGGTTCAAATCCCGGCTTGGATCGGTAACCCTTAAAACGGTGTTGAAATGGCAACAGCTCAGTGTCGTTGGTTTCTGACACGTTAATAAAAAACTATACATACGAATATTAGCGTCACAAAACTCTAACTTTATAATACTATATTCTGTATCCCAGGCTTGCGTGGAAAAGTAATTAACAATTTACTTTACGTCGCACCGACACAGATAGGTCTTATGGCGACGTAGGGATAGGAAAGTCTTAGAAGTGGGAAGGAAGCGGCCGTACCCTTAATTAAGGTACAGCTCCAGCATTTGCTTGGTGTGTAAATTGGAAACCACGGGAAAACATTTTCAGGGCTGCCGACAGTGGGGTTCGAATCAACCTCCCGGATGCAAGCTCACTGCTGCGTGGCCCTAACCGCGTTGGAAACTAATAGGACAAGGTATACCCTACATAGCATGTGTTGTAACGCGTATTTTTCTTTACCAACTAACAAAAGAACTATACCCATACGCTTTACATCATATATTTATTTATTTGTTTGTTTTATTTGTTTATTTATTTATTTATTAGTGCCTTCAATAAAGTGGCTCCAGGCCCTCTCGTACACTTAACCACATACTAATCAGAATCTTAAATAAAATACTGAGATACTTAAAATAGTTAAAACTGCATAAATTAATAGAATTGAAAATAAATTTAAATAAATTACTTACTAAATCAATATTAAAAACTCTTAAAAATGGCTAATCCTCAGGAAAGCACAAATTCATACTTCAACCATTCAGTCAGCTGTCCTCAGCAGGTAGTCTCGGCAGGTGACCTTAAATCGTGATTTAAAAAAGCTAGTTTCTCTGACCTGAACTGTCAGGGAATTACATAATCTGGCGACAGTCACCAAAAATTATCTATTAATTTTATTTGTGCAGTGCAGTGAAATAGAAAGAATGAATCTAGAACGTGTATTTAAATTGTGAAACGATGATAAAAGGATGAATTTAGAAGAAATATACATTGGATGACTTTCAGCTACCACTCTGATCACCATCGTTAACCCTAGAACTGCCAAACGTCGCGCGTGCGACTCAATAGAGTGTCACTAGGATGCCAACGTCGCACGCGACTCAATAGAGTGTCACTAGGATGCCGACGTCGCACGCGCGACGCATAGTACATGCATTCGCTTAACCAGTCATAACATCATTTATCGTTCACTTACGCTATTTTAATAAGTAAGACATTGAAGAGGAAGCTTCAAGTCTTTCATCACACATTCCTCACTAGCCGGAAGTGACTCAGTCAAGGTCAGGGTAGGTATAAATTCAGCTACTCTTTCCTGATCTCCCTGGCGTCTCAGTTGCTATGTGACTTCGCACTCGCTCGCTGTTCCTGTGAGTTTCTGTGAATATCTTTCGTTATCTTTCAACAGATTGAGTTTATTGTTAAATTGTTTCTTTTGAAGTGTAAACTTTCATCCTGGATGATGAGCTACGTAATTCAAGTGATATTCCCAAAGTTCTTGAAGATGATTGGGATGCTTCCTCTTCCAGCAATATATTTTCTTTAGCTGATGATTCTTCTGAGAGCGGAGAAGAATATATTCCAGAATCTGAAGTTGAAAGTGATTCCGATGAAGAGAGCAGGCCTGCCGACGTTTCATTGGATGCTAATGTTTCCGTAACACCAAAGTGGTGCAGGGTTTATCCACCCGAACCGGAGTTCGATGTTTCCGGGAAGTTCCGCGTAAGGGATCCTCGCATTTTGATCTATCCGCCCCGAAACAGTCCACCTATTACGTATTTATACTTGTTCTTTACAGATTTGATTTTGAAGCTCTTGGTAAAAGAAAGTAATGACTATGCGGCGAAAAAAAACCTAAAAGACATTCTGGAGAAATGTAGGCCTCTTCACGTATGCGAACCAGGTTTGATGTAACTGTCTCCGAAATTAAAAAGTAAATTGCCATTTTAATAAATATGGGGTACACCGTGAATGCTATCATAAACTGCAGCATTTCTGGAGGCCTATGAGGCACGGAAGGAAAAGAAAACTCTCCGAGAATGACTCCCAGTAATGCTCGGCGGCTGGCGGAACTGTGTGCAGCTCGGAAATTTTAATCATTTTGCGATTTTATTTTATTTTTACTTTTGGGAACTTAATACTTTTAAAAACTAGAAGAAATTTGGCATGTTTTGTATATAGTAGTTTATGAAATGAGTGGTTATTTATTAATAATGGTGAACTTGAAAATAGGAAAAACACTTTCTTTTTAGTTTTCCAAATTTTTGATCGCCTGATACGCACCAGATATGCAAGTAAATGATCTAATACTTGTGTAAGTATCTTAAATAAAGCTTTCTGAGTAATATCGTGTGCTGCATTCCTAAAGTTTCTGCACTAAACGTGCTTAAATTAGTTAAAAACATAAATGTGTAATACATGCGAAAATGGCCTGGCATTTAGGGAAAAACACTCGGCACTTCTAGGGTTAAAGTGTGTAGCTGCCGACGTTTATCAGCCATCAGTCATGAGACAGCCTGTTAGTATGGGGTGATATGAACATCGTACCCGATATTGTAAATAAATCGCAGGCAGGAATTCAGTGCTCGTTGAAGTTTGAGTGTTTCTTCTCTCGTCATGTCAACTAAAACAACGTCACAATAATCAAGAATAGGGAGAATGAGTGTTTGTATTCGTCTGGCCTGTAGCTCAAATGGAAATACATCCCTCTGCCGTTTAAGAGGGTGAAGAACTCCAAAAATCTTTTTACGTATTTGTTTCGTGTGACCACACCAATCAACTGCTTCATTCATCATTACGCCGGGATTTTAAACCGTTATACTGTAGGAAATAATTCAGTAGGATAGGCGGGATTGCGACATTGTTTGAGCAGCTCAGTAATTTTCGTGATCCAATTATAATTGTTTGATATTTTTTGCAGTTTAGTATAAGAGAGCTTCGTTGTGCATATACACTGAGTCGTCGGAGGTCCCTGTTAATATCTTGTTTTGCAGTGTTTATATATTTGAAGATCGTCAGCACAGAGGTCATGTGTGTTATTTCCTGTCACAGATGGTATGTCATTGATAAAAATTCAGAAAATTAGGGGCCGTAGAATACTTAAGATGTGGTTAGATTCGAAGTCTGTGTCA
This sequence comes from Anabrus simplex, assembly GCF_040414725.1. Lineage (NCBI taxonomy): Eukaryota > Metazoa > Arthropoda > Insecta > Orthoptera > Tettigoniidae > Anabrus > Anabrus simplex. Next base: position 65,651,637 of record NC_090277.1, read on the forward strand.
TCTAGGGTTTGTTTATAATGTCGAAATAACGAGTCACGGTGGGCCATCATTCTCTTGCCTTCATCATCTAGCCATGAACAAGAAGGACGAGAAACCTGTATTCGACGCGTGTGTGTGTATATCTTTGTCGCATTGTTTGTATAAAATGTCAGTTTTTTATTGCTTATCACATGACCATTATTATAATAACATTACCGTATTTATTCTAAACCAGAATATTGCATCCTTACTCAAACTGTTTATTCTTGCATTCATTTCACTTGTACTCGGAATATATGAAATGCTGCAGTTATGTTGGGATGGGAGTAACAGATGTAGCCGGGGGGGGGGGGGGAAGGTGTCGTACAAGCAAGTCCAGACACCCCAGGAGTTTTAACGAATGTACTTTTATTGAGCAATTTATATATAATGTGCATTAATATTAGCTTATGGAGTCCGACTCATTGGCTGAATGATCAGTGTTGAGGCCTTCGGCTAAGACGGTTCCGGGTTGGATTCCCGGCTAGGTCGGGGATTTTAATCGCGTCTGATTAATTCTTCTGGCTGGGGACTAGGTGTTTGTCCCGACATATTCATATTCAGACAACATACTACACTACCAACCACCAAAGAAACACACAACACTGATTACATCCCTCTATATAGGGTTGGCGTCGGGAAAGACATCCGGACTTAAAACAGGGCCAAATCCACATGTGCGACACAGTTCGCACCCGCGACCCCACAGATGTTGGAAAAGAAGAAGAAGAAGAAGAAGAAGAAGAAGAAGAAGAAGAAGAAGAAGAAGAAATTTACTATTAGCTTCCGGAATCCGCACGAATCCACCACTCTTACTTGGATCCAAGGACACCCATTTAATTTTTCGGTATTCTACACCACCTAAACTACGGAAGTTTGGACACCTATCAAAATAAAATTCCTAATGAATGCCCCCCCCCCCCCCGCAAACTGAAATCCTGGCTACGCTACTGGAAATTGGAATTTAACGTGATGTGAGTATAATGGTGTGTCAGGAAGAGAGACGAAAACGCGTTGCTTCTGGGCAGGTGACGTCACGCGGGGAGCACTGCGAGAAACTGGCTCTGCGGCTACATGGCTTGTCGCGGTTGTATTTTTAATGTGTTAATCATGCGTTATGTATTAAAAATGTGCCGTACATGATTTGAAGCTCTTTTATTCTTTTCATTAATCTGCACGGATCCCACTTTTGAAAATGCCGGGCTGTGCAGTAGCAGGCTGTTTAAGCTACTACAGAAAAACCCAGTGATCATACACAAAGTATTTTTCATTCCCGGAAAACGAAGATCTTGCCAGTCTGTGGGAAAACTCTTCTCGGCGCAATGATAAACTCAGTGTGAAACACGGTACGTATTTATAATACACGATAAATTATTATTGTCTTTATTCAATACGTGCTGTGTTAATACAAAGTTTGTTATTACGTTATTGCTTTAGGTCGAGTTTGCTAGCTTTATTTCGCTATGACGTGCTTTGAAATTCCTTTAAGACAACAACTTCTAAATTATCGGAATAAAAGCAGCCGTGAAATAAAACCGAATGTATCAGACTATACCACTAGGAGAAAATTTATTAACTCCTAATAGTGGCAGGAGGGTTGAGAGGGAAAACAGAGAAATCGACACAAGGATGTAGCTGAACTTCTAAGATCGCCGGCTGCTGATTTCAACAGGTGAGTGAAGAAACACAATGAATACATGTTTAAATGTTATATAACATTCCATTTTTCTTCAACTGAAAGAATAAATAACATATCTATGTTCATTTTAGGGAAGATGAAACTGAAGAAAAGGTGGGCTATAACGGAGAAAATGGAACTAACGAGTTGGATGATTTGAGAAGAAAGATCCTACTGTTGGAAAGAGAAAATAGTGACTTAAGGAAAAATATGAACAGCTATTGAAGAATGAATGTGAATTACTACAGTAACTAAAAAAGGCAAATGGCATTTCTGAGATAATTACTTCAATGTTCGGACATATTTTTTTCTCGAAGGCAAATAAAATTTTTAATGAACCGTGAAAATAAAATCAAGTCCGCCTCTGTGGTGTGGTGGTTAGTGTGATTAGCTGCGCCCCCTTCCCCCGGAGGTCCGGGTTCGGTTCCCGACTCTGCCACGAAATCTGAAAAGTGGTACGAGGGCTGGAACGGGGTCCACTCAGCCTCGGGAGGTCAAATGAGTAGAGGTGGGTTCGATTCCCACCTCAGCCATCCTGGAAGTGGTTTTCCGTGGTTTCCCACTTCTCCTCCAGGCAAATACCGGAATGGTACCTAACTTAAGGCCACTCCGCATCCTTCCCTCTCCCTTGTCTATCCCTTTCAATCTTCCCATTCCCCCCACAAGGCCCCTGTTCAGCATAGCAGGTGAGGACACCTGGGCGAGGTATTGGTCATCCTCTCCAGTTGTATCTCCCGACCCATTGTCTCACGCTCCAGGACACTGCCCTTGAGGCGGTAGAGGTGGGATCCCTCGCTGAGTCCGAGAGAAAAACCAACCCTGGAGGGTAAACACATTAAGAAAAAAAGTAAGGTACAACTGTTCGACAGCCACAAACAAACAAACAAACAAACAAACAAACAAACAAACAAACAAACAAACTGGCTCCAGTGTGTCTCAAGAGGAAATTTAATGAGACCCAGTTACGAGTTACTGAAAGTTACAAATATACTGGAGAAAGAATTTAATGACCTTCACTGTAACTATCTTTGGGGGAACCCTACACAATTTTGACAAACTAACAGAGAGAACCATGAAGCCATTACCGCCAACGGTGAAAATTCCTCGAGAAGTGAGTTTAACCTTAGCGCGCACAAGATATTGTATTCGCTTGCAACAGTTAAACAGGAAGAAAATTAGATAAACGTCGAAGAAAATGTCAAACATTATGAACTGCTAGAGCTACCGTATAACGCTTATGTGTAAGGCATTCATTACATAAATGTAAGAGTAAAATACTTAGAATATTAATGGCATAATAATAAACCGACTGTAGTAACATATTAGTGGTCTCTCGATTGTAAATGAATACATTTTGATCGATGCGCTCTATTCATAGAGAGAGAAAGGTTAGCGCCTTCCTTGCTTTGCTACCAGCGTGACGTCACTGCGGTAGGCTGACACACCATTATACTTGCATCATGGAATTTAATTAGAGGAAGAAGCTTTTCTTAAGTAACGGCTCTTTTTAGGTTAGAATTTTGAGTTATATAGTGAATTGTGGTGCTATAATTTGGAATAGCCGTAAATTGTAATTCTAGACCAGGTCATACTACTACCAAGTGAGCCTCCGCCTTAAGTTTGCACACTGCTCATTGAAAACAGCGCGTCAGAGTAGGGATCGAATAGCTGGAATATTATGATGAACTAGTGTGTGACGTACCAGGTGTATCAGCAAATGTATGAACCTGAAGAATGGTATGCTAAAGGAAAAAGGCTTCTAACTCCCCAGCTATTTCCCGCCAATATTCTGTCAGGCTGTTATACTTGATGATACGCAACAGTAATCCCATCTATCGGAGTTGAGTGGCAGCATACGAGAAAAAGAACATCATAACGAACAGTAGTCAAAGTAATGTTAGGCGCTTTCGATATTGTAGGCCTTCACATTTAGTTTTCTGCCGACTTTGAAATCCCACTCTTATCAATGTCAGTACGGTAAAACTAAATAAACTATAAACTATAAATGGTCGGAAATTGTTATGTAGTACTTTTCGATGAAACCAATAAAATAGGTATTTAAAAATGAAATTTTAGACGCATTCCCGTAAACTACAATTTAATCCAGGCTGAATAAAAGGGTTTAAACCTTAGGGTGTAGCTTCTCCCCCCCCCCCCTTCTACGTACCGATTTTCATTAAATTCTGTTAACCCATTTTCTTGTGGCAAGGCGTTGATATGGACTTAGCAACAAAAATACAAATTCATGAATATCTGTTTATCATAGACGGTACTGTGCCATTTCACTGTTCTAAGAATATAATTCAGTGGAGTTAAGATGGTCGCAATTGCCGATAACAAATTTAGTCAGAACGCATATAATATCAAGGAGATACGATTTAGCGCGAAGTTAGAAAATAGTTGAACACGGTGCCATTGCGAGATGATAAATAAACAAGCTATCTTAGAGAGCAGACATACTAATTCGAGGAAGCTGAAAACGGAGCTATCAACTCAAGAATTTAAAGAAAATCGTTAGAAAGGTAGAGATCCATAACGTCAGAAGTAGCTGAAGAACAAATAATTGTAAAAGCATTCATAGAATCTGCGAAATAAGAAGAGAGTTATCAAGATAATATATATATCGAAGTTCACCAAGGCTAAGATTATGGTCTTGACTCAATTAAAATAAAAGGAATCCATTATAACGCAGCAATAGCTAATTGAACATTTAAAACAGTAAAAAACGGTAAATAAATCTGAAATGAGAGCAGATATTTTGGTGATATGCAATCTTATTACGATAAAATTCGACATAAATGAACTATCGGTGAAATTGTAAGGTAATGTCACAAGTAACTTCATACATTATGTATCTGACTGCCATGCAACTCTAAGAAGAGATTGTGTGGAGGATGCCAAACTGAGGTGACAGTAACGAAGGACCAGCGGCAGAATGGGAGCGCTAAACCAGACGAGGTAGGCATAATCCAATCCCGGAGCTGAAGGAAAAAAGATAAGTTTCTCGTTAAGGTAAGGTAAATGAGTGTTTTAAATTCCAATGTAGTCGTATTAATTGCTTCTGAATAGATGTTAGATCGTTAATATCTTCGAAATTATTCAATTGCGTTAGATTCTCGCGAAACATTTCTATATTTGTGTCGGAATACATGGAGATAAGTAGTGATCCTAATGATAACCCCAGTTCTAGTTTGTGGGTGTGAAGTGAACAATAAAACTAGAGAATATCAAAAGGTGAAATATCTGATTTGAAGGTTGATATTTTGGAAAATGAAGGTTAGGTGGTATTATAAGTGTTCCGGGGTATATGTGGAACGCAGAGATGGTAAAATAAGGTTCCGGGGTGAACGGGTCTATCTACAATATCAAAGTTGATTTAAAACTTTAAAAGGTTATATTTCTTTTCCAAAAACAAACTTAAGAATATCTTTTTATTGATTGAACAGAACAATATATCAGGTACAAACGCAATCTTGAAACAAGACTAGGAAAATACAAGATTAGTGATTTGTACAGATTCTGGGCTTCAAGACCCCAGTTTTACAATTTTACAAATGGAAGTGTTATTATTTAGTTAAGGGCAGAAATCCCCTAATTCAAGAGCACTTGCTCCCTAAATTACAACATATATAGCCTCCCAAGGGCACACATTACTGTTACAAAACTTTGAAAAGAGCTTACAGGCTCTCAGTTTATTCCAGCCTATTCAAGACAACATCAACACTTTACACTCTCTGGCCTTCAATGACCCAACTACTAGGGGTATCTATTACCCAACCAATAGGGCATTTGTGAGAAAGAACAGGTTAAGTAAACGGCCCGAAACACAAACTGAATGGAGGCGTACACTGCACTCCAGATAATGAAATATTAAAACCTACCGGGCTCTAGGCCATTGAAACAGGGGCTAATCCCAAGCTACTTGTGGTGACTCGCACGGAAATAACGGTAATACATTACAGAATAAAGGTTGCTAAACGGCAGACACCTCAAGATGAAGGGGAGATCGAGAGGGTAACTCACGCTCTATCTCAAATTTACAATTAAAGATATTATGAAATTTTTACATTAGCCGAAAGAAAAGTTACATTTAGAAAAGAATGGTTACGTAATTAAAGAGTCGGACTTTCCCCTCGAATTAAAGCTGCGGAGGTAGAAGAAACGGATTAAGTTATGTGGCCATTACCTTATAGATGTTCTGCTGCCGTCGAAAGACGCCGCCCGCCTCCTGCTTAAACACACTCAGAAACACGACGATCAGTTGGCAAGGACATGTGAAAATCCGCAGTTTATAAACCCTCAGGGAAGGTTCGAGATCATTCAAGACTAAACCAGCCACACCTTCTCAATTTTATTGGTTAAGTTCAAAGGTAACACTCAAAATCGAACAAGAAGCCTGTGATAGGTTGAAAATTAATTACAGAAATATTTAATTGGCCATATTCAAAACTGGCGGAAAGAAAAAGGAAGTATTGCCAGCCGAGAAATAAATGACCATAGATCAGTTATGGAAAACCTAGGAATATGAAACTTCTTTAAATTATAATTTGTTTCACCTTGCACCAGGGTGCACGATCATAGTTTTTAGTAGTGCCATCTGTAGAAAAATATCCAAACTTCTTGATGTATAGCAAAACAAAACGAGGATACATTCATTAAGTTTAGGAAACTTCACAACAAAACAATTACTTAATTTTTCCAGTGGTGACATCTTCAGATTAAATTTCCAAGTTGGTGTAGTTTCAGTTTCACTGTTTGACCAATAGAGGAGTCCATTTAGGCGCTGATTTTGAATGCGCGGCGTTGAGGTGTACCTCCCGGTACAATAAGAATTCAGAGTAGGATTACATATATGGTTATAAGAAAAAACCAAAGACATTTTGACAATAGATATGAAGATATTGAATCATTGAAGTAAATAATTGGAATGATACTATTTTAAGCCTCAAGACAAGCTATATAGGAGAATTATCTGGAATAAGTGGAAGGGATAAGATATGATATACGAGATGAAAGTGATGTTAGGATTCTGTATTGATATTGTACCGGGAAGTACACCTCAACGCCGCGCATTCAAAATAAGCGCCTTAATAATCTCATCTATCGGTCAAAAGGTGTAACTGATAACGCAACAAGTTGGAACTTTACTCAGAAGATATCCATACATACATACATTATCATTATAGACTGTTATGCCTTTCAGCGTTCAGTCTGCAAGCCTCTGTGAATTTACTAAACGTCGCAACAATCCTCGATTTTCAACTAGTATTGTGGCCTCATTTAGTTCTATACCTCTTATATTTAAATCGTTAGAAACCGAGTCTAACCATCGTCGTCTTGGTCTACCTCTACTTCTCTTACCCTCCATAGCAGAGTCCATTATTCTCCTAGGTAACCTGTCCTCCCCCATTCGCCTCACATGACCCCACCACCGAAGCCGGTTTATGCGTACAGCTTCATCCATCGAGTTCATTCCTAAATTAGCCTTTATCTCCTCATTCCGAGTACCATACTGCCGTTGTTCCCACCTGTTTGTACCAGCAATCATTCTTGCTACTTTCATGTCTGTTACTTCTAACTTATGAATAAGATATCCTGAGCCCACCCAGCTTTCGCTCCCGTAAAGCAAAGTTGGTCTGAAAACAGACCGATGTAACGATAGTTTCGTCTGGGAGCTAACTTCCTTCTTACAGAATACTGTTGATCGCAACTGCAAGCTCACTGCATTAGCTTTACTGCACCTTGATTCAATCTCACTTACTATATTACCATCCTGGGAGAACACACAACCTAAATACTTGAAATTATCGACCTGTTCTAGCTTTGTATCACCAATATGACATTCAATTCTGTTGAATTTCTTACCTACGGACTTCAATTTAGTCTTCGAGAGGCTAATTTTCATACCATACTCATTGCACCTATTTTCAAGTTCCAAGATATTACACTGCAGGCTTTCGGCACAATCTGCCATTAAGATCAAGTCGTCAGCATAGGCCAGACTGCTTATTACATTTCCACCGAACTGAATCCCTCCCTGCCATTTTATACCTTTCAGCAGATGATCCATGTAAACTACGAACAGCAAAGGTGAAAGATTGCAGCCTTGTCTAACCCCTGTAAGTACCCTGAACCAAGAACTCATTCTACCATCAATTCTCACTGAAGCCCAATTGTCAACATAAATACCTTTGATTGATTTTAATAATCTACCTTTAATTCCATAGTCCCCCAGTATAGCGAACATCATCTCCCTCGGTACCCTGTCGTATGCTTTCTCTAGATCTACGAAACATAAACACAACTGCCTATTCCTCTCGTAGCATTTTTCAGTTACCTGGCGCATGCTAAAAATCTGATCCTGACAGCCTCTCTGTGGTCTGAAACCACACTGGTTTTCATCCAACTTCCTCTCAACCACTGATCGCACCCTCCCTTCCAAGATGCCAGTGAATACTTTGCCTGGTATACTAATCAATGAGATACCTCGATAGTTGTTGCAATCCTTCCTGTTCTCTTGCTTATAGATAGGTGCAATTATTGCTTTTGTCCAATCTGAAGGTACCTTACCAACACTCCATGCTAATTTTACTACCCTATGAAGCCATTTCATCCCCGCCTTCCCACTATACTTCACCATTTCAGGTCTAATTTCATCTATTCCTGCTGCTTTATGACAGTGGAGTTTATTGACCATCCTTTCCACTTCCTCTAGCATAATTTCACCAACATCATTTTCCTCCTCCTCATGAACTTGGCTGTTCGCAACACCACAAGGATGATTTCCTTTTACATTGAGAAGATGTTCAAAATATTCCCTCCACTTCTCCAGTGATTCCCTGGGATCTATTATGAGTTCCCCTGAATTACTCAAAACACTGTTTATTTCCTTTTTCCCTCCCTTCCTAAGATTCTTTATTACTGTCCAGAAAGGTTTCCCTGATGCTTGACCTAGCCTTTCCAGATTGTTACCAAAATCTTCCCATGACTTCTTTTTGGATTCAACAACTATTTGTTTCACTCTGTTTCTTTCATCTACGTAAAAATCCCTGTCTGCCTCGGCCCTTGTTTGGAGCCATTTCTGATAAGCCTTCTTTTTACGTTTACAAGCTGCTCTCACTTCATCATTCCACCAAGATGTTCGCCTTTTTCCATCTTTACACACAGTTGTTCCTAGGCATTCCCTTGCTGTTTCTACTACAGCATCCCTGTATGCCACCCATTCACTTTCTATATCCTGACCCTCCTTTCTGGCTACTGTTTGAAACTTGTCACTAATCATATCCATGTACTTCTGTCTAATTTCCTCTTCCTGGAGATTTTCTACCCTTATTCGTTTGCAGACAGATTTCACTTTCTCTACCCTAGGCCTAGAGATACTTAGTTCACTACAGATCAGATAGTGGTATGTATCATCGAAAAATCCGCGGAAAACTCGTACATTCCTAACAGATTTCCTGAATTCGAAGTCTGTTACGATATAGTTTATTATGGATCTGGTACCCCTAGCCTCCCATGTGTAGCGGTGAATAGCCTTATGCTTGAAGAATATATTTGTACCAGCTAAACCCATACTAGCACAGAAGTCCAGCAAACGTTTCCCATTCCCATTAGCTTCCGTATCTTCCCCACATTTACCAATCACCCTTTCGTATCCTTCAGTTCTATTCCCAACTCTCGCATTGAAATCGCCCATTAGCACTATTCTATCCTTGTTGTTGACCCTGACCACGATGTCACTCAATGCTTCATAAAACTTGTCCACTTCATCTTCGTCTGCACCCTCACATGGTGAATACACGGAAACAATTCTAGTCCTAATCCCTGCAACTGACAAATCTACCCACATCATTCGCTCATTTACATGCCTAACAGAAACTATGTTGCATGCAATGGTATTCCTGATAAAGAGCCCTACCCCAGACTCTGCCCTTCCCTTTCTAACACCCGTCAAGTACACTTTATAATCTCCTATCTCTTCCTCGTTATCTCCCCTTACCCGAATATCACTTACTCCTACCACATCCAAATGCATCCTCTTTGCTGACTCAGCCAGTTCTACTTTCTTTCTTCCATAAGCCCCATTAATATTGATAGCTCCCCATCGAATTCCATTTCGTTCGCCAAGTTGTTTCCAAGGAGTCCCTCGCCTGTCAAATGGGAGTGGGAGTCCGATACTCCCATAGGTCCGAGGCTTGCTTAAAGTGTTCTGAGCTCGGTAAATTCATGAAGCAGGATGCTACCTTACTTGCACATAGTCCAAGTGAGGATCTCTCCTCTAACGGGTTATGGACCACCGGTGAATTGTATAGTCCTAGCCGCCTGAGCACAAGGAGGGCCTCGACTCAGAATATGTCCGAGATGCCCACTCCCATTCCATAGCAACTGGTATCCCGACTCTCAGGACCACTTACTAGGCCACTCAGCCGTTGCCCATGGTTCACGAACTAGGACGTGACTACAGTAATCCACAAACATGAACCATTCAGAAGATATCACCACTGAAAAATTTTATAATTTTGTTATTGTGAAGTTTCCAAAACTGACTGAATTTCTCCGTGTTTTATTTGCTGTACATCAAGAAGTTTGGACATTTTTCCACAGATGACACTACCAAAAAACTCTGATCTTGCTCTCTGGTGCAAGGTGAAATAACGCATAACTTAAAGAAGTCTTGTATTTCTAGGTTGTCCATAACTGATCTATGTTCATTTATTTTTGGGTTGGCAGTACTTCCTTTTCTTTCGGCCAGTTTTGAATCCAGCCAATCACGAATTTTTGTAATTCATTTTCAATCAATCCCGCATTTCTTGTTCACTTTGTCTTAACCAATAAAAATTAAGAGGGTATGATCTGATTATTCTTGAATGCTCTCGAACCTCCCCTGATGGTATATAAAAGTGCGGCTTTTCACGTTTCCTTGCCAATTGATCATCGGCAATCTGTATGTGTGTGTGTTAAGACAGGAGGCGGGGCCACCTCTTTGTTCAGTCAGCAGAACATCTATAAGGTAATGGGCACATAAATTAATTCTTTCTTGCTACCTCCGGAGCTTTATTTGATGGGAAGTACCGAATCTTTAATTATGTAACAATACTTTTCTAAAATGTTACTCTTCTTTCTTCTATTGTAAAAACTTCATTAAAAATTTAACTTTAAATCGGGGCAGAGAGTGAGTTACCCTCTCGAGCTCCCCTTCATCTTGGTTTGAGGTGACTCCGTTTTAGCAACCTTTCTTTCCTGTAATGAATTAAAGTTATTTCCTTTCGAGCCACCTCAGTAGTTTGGGACCAACCCCAGTTTCATCGGCCAAGGGCCCTTTGGGATTTCATATTTCATTATCTGGAGTGCTGTGTTCGCCTCCATTCAGTTTGTGTTCGGGCCTTTTATTTAACCTGTTTTCTTTCGCAAAGGCCCTGTAGGTAGGGTACTAGATACCCTTGTAATAAGCAATTTCAATTTGTAAGTTGTGCCTTGAGAGACCAGAGATTGTAAATTTTGATGTTGCCTTGAGTAGCCTCGAAGAAACTGAGAGCCTGTTAGCTCCTTTCAAGTTTTTGTAATGGTAATGGTAACGAGTACGTTGAAAACTGGATCCGGGATCTCTGGATTTGTAACCTAGGAGTTTGTAGCCCCAGAATTATCAAGGTCTGAATCTTGAATTTTCCAATTTCTGAAATTGTCATTGTACCTGATGTTTCATTGTGATGAAAAATGATTAAGTTTGAAGTTCTAAAATAGATATAACCTTCAGTTCAAGTTTTAAATTAATTTTGATGTTGTAGATAGACCCATTCCCCCCGGCACCTTCTTTAACCTCTTTGTGCTCCACGGGTATCCCCGTAACAAATATAATGAAGGAATGAAATATATATTTTGCTACGATCATAAAGAAAAAAATTGTTAGTTTTGAAAAGAGAAATGGTGATAATTTGACGCAATCCAGGATCAGTTACATGCGTGATACCAAGATGATAGTTCGTTGACAGGTAATCCCTACCCTACGACAGTGGCAACACGTTGTGATAATTATAATGTACTATGGCATAATTAGATCATAACAATAAATCCTTTTTAGGAGGTGTTGAGTAGTAATTTGATGAATTGCAACCAAGTATCTCTACCATAAAGATATATGTTCTTAAAGATATGCAAGGCATACATCAGATCACATGGACAGGTATTATTATTTTCTTATAAATCATTCCAGGAGGAAAGATGATTTCTAGAAACTTCATGAAATATTTCCCTTACATATTTAGATACTTGGCACAAAGTAACATGTTAGAATTCAGACACTCATGCTAGAATATATTTAGTTATATTCTAATGGTTAAATTGAATCGAAGATTAATTCAACAAATGATATATTGATGAATGATGTTAAAAGTTAAAGTGAATATTAGCACATATATCGCTAACCAGATACACTTACCTTATTTCCGACGCATGTAAATAATTTGATAATCCTACAACAAACAATGCATAATCCTCATCCTAAGTTGTCAGAAGAAGAGAAAGGAAATGCGATGCTGGGGCAAATATTCATTTATAGGAAGGGGAGTTAGGGATTGGAATAATTTCTTTGAAATCATTTAGGAAAACAATCTGCCACCTGCCCTAAATGCAGATCAGTATTGATTGATTGGTTGAAGACTCAACATGACATTCCAAGAGAATATGTACTTATTTAAAGGGACTTTAACTTTGATTTATGTATATTTTATTTATTTGATTCATGATATGAAAGTGACATATAAGTTCATTTCGAATTTTAGTAATTTTTATTGTACACAATTAACATATTTTTGGTCAATATTAATATTTACCTCAACGAAGCGGGCTTAATGAATTTAACATGAGACAATAATTTTCCTTTGATTTCATTTTCTCTTCTCAACTTTTAGATTCAGTATAAATTATTATGATTAAGATATAACGGAGTGATATTGATGAACTTGGTTAGGCATGTTAGATAAATCTAAAGCTAAGGCATAACACAAATCATATTCTGCGGAAACCAATGATTTGTAGGATGGAGACGTCCATCATTACTACGAGCAAGCAACGTGTTCAATAAGAAATCGTACTCACCTTTTCCAGAACTCACGTCAAGAAATAATAATAATAATAATAATAATAATAATAATAATAATAATAATAATAATAATAATAATAATAATAATAATAATAATAATCGTGGAACCCTGGGAGTGTGCCAGCCTGGATTTCTTTTACGACGCGCTCTGGACGCAAAAAGGCGCAGTACGGTAACAGTGTGTGACATAAATGATCGGAAATTTAATTCTATATAACTTTAGTCTTGAAGAATTTATCGATAGGACCACTAATAATGTAAATATTTGAGAATTAAATTGTAGGCCCTGCCCTAAACTACCGTTTCAATCAGCGTGAACCAAATGATTAATAACCTAGATTCTCGTAGTGAGAATTATTGCTGGTACAAACAGATGGGAACAATGGCTGGAGGGTACTCGGAATGAAGAGATAAAGGCTACGTTAGGAATGAACTCAATGGATGAAGCTTTACCCATAAACCGGCTTCGGTTGTGGGGTCATGTGAGGCGAATGGAGGAGGGTATGCTATCTAGGAGAAAAATGGACTCACTTATGGAGGTTAAGAGAAGTAGAGGGAGACCAGGACGACGATGGTTATAGAACTAAATAGGGCCACAGCACTAGTTTCAAGTAGAGGAGTGTGGCGACATTTAGTAAATTCACAGAGGCTTGCAGACTGAACGCTGAAAGGCATAACGGTCTATAATGATGATGTACGTAAAAACTCAAATGCTTTTGTAACTGTCACATGCCCATGTAACGTTCCGATATTACACATGTATTCTACGTCCAAATATGCAAAATTATCCATTTCTCTGTCCTGTTAATTGAAACGCTTGTGGCTAGGCGATGTTAGCCATAAAATAAACAATACTGAGATGTGTACGTTTTTAGTATCTGCGAGAGGATGGCTGAAGAGTGTTTGGAGGAACTAAGATATAACAGCGTACGTATTGCACCTAGACAAAACACCTGACGTTTTTACTTTTTGAGCCCTTAGATCTCTTTCCTGTGAAATTAACTGAATGGGGTTTACCGTTATTTAGCTCCAAGCGCCTAAATTAGTTATTTCAAAGGCAAATTAGGAAAGTGAGAAGGAGGTGGAAAGAATGGCAGTGTGTCACATAATCTATGATAAATTAAACGAGCATAAAGAAAGGATTTTAAAAGATGGATATGAACATAATATGTAATGATGTGAAAATTTGTGATGAATTTCTACTGGGTACTCGAGTATAAAATCGTAAAGAAATTAATTGATTCATTCCAAAACACTGTGTTGGCTTATAAACGAATTGCAGGCACATGTTATGTTCCTTCCCGATGCTATAGCTGTTCGGAAAAAATCCAAATGACCCAGCTTCAAGTTGCGGATAAAGAAGATAACTGTCTCAACCATGTACGTAGTAAAATGAAAACTAAGAAGCTGTTTGATACAAAACAGTGTGTTGTCAATTGACAGGTGTTTACTCTTGGTGACTGTCAATTGCTTCAACCCAAACAACCGGTTCATACTGAAAGCGAGGAATGTCTTCTGAATGTAGAGGGGAGATTTTTCCATTTATTAGAATTTACTAGCAAATAATAGACAGTTATTTTGGTTTGAGAATAACTGTAAAGTGCTTTTTATTAATCATAATTCAAATGTTGTTGTGAAAACGCAGTTCAACAACAATACCAAGTTAAATTAGGTATGTATACTCAGTTGTTAAAATGTATACAGTATATTTGATAGACACGATTCAACTTCAAAACGTATTTCTGAATGTTCATTTAATGTAATAAATTCAAATGACCTGTTCGTCAATTCTTATTTCCTATGTATCTGTTAAATCTCACAAAACAATGTACTTTTATCGGGTACGTAGTTGGGGCCTACTTGAACATTACATGTCCTGTCGTACTGATTATATTATCAGTATCTAAACAGACAAAGATATGGAGTTAATGCTTCTAAATTTTAAAACTTACATACATATTATATAGCATATGGACTAACAAAATATGGTTAATGGAATATACGTATGTTCTTTGAAGGAATCTTCACAGTAAGTTAAAACGTATTGACATATCCTTATAAATAAATCTGAATATTGGTTTGTTTGTCGTTCTGCCTTTCCTTCGCGTAAAAACTGCTTAACAAACCGAGCTCAAATCTCACAAGCTTCAGTTAATATGCGGGACACTTTCTCGTATGCTGTCTCCTCAAGGGACCGTACAACAAAAGAAAATGTAATGGTCAGATGAAAATCAGTGCCTAGGATCCTTGAAAATGAATACGCTGCATATACGGTTAGTTCAATTAAAAATGGACCTCATCAACTGCACTTAGAATTCAAATTCCTAGAAAAAACTGCATACGTATTTTCTTCCCACATTTAAACGTTTACCAGAAAAATTATTTTCTGTGTCTTTTGGCGCTCGCTTTATCCGATGAAAATAAGTATAATGGGTAAACTAGTCCTACAACAAAAAGGTGCGTACATCATTCACTAATGATCTGCATTTAGGGCAGTCGCCCAGGTGGCAGATATCCTACTGTTGTTTTCCTAGCCTTTTCTTAAATGACTTCAAAGAAATTGGAAATTTATTGAACATCTCCCTTGGTAAGTTATTCCAATCCCTAACTCACCTTCCTATAAACGAAAATTTGCCCCAATTTGTCCTCTTGAATTCCAACTTTATCTTCATATTTTGATCTTTCCTACTTTTAAAGACACCATCCAAACTTATTCGTCTACTGATGTCCCCCCACGCCATCTATCCACTGACAGCTCGGAACATACCACTTAGTCGAGCAGCTCGTCTCCTTTCTCCCAAGTCTTCCCAGCCCAAACTTTGCAACATTTTTGTAACGCTACTCTTTAGTTGGAAATCGCCCAGAACAAATCGAGCTGCTTTTCTTTGGATTTTTTCCAGTTCCTGAATCAAGTAATCCTGGTAAGGGTCCCATACACCGGAACCATACTATAGTTGGGGTCTCACCAGAGATAAATAAGCTCCCTCCTTTACATCCTTACTACAACCCCTAAATACTCTCATAACCATGTACAGAGATCTGTACCCTTTATTTACAATCATATTTATGCGATTACCCCAATGAAGATCTTTCCTTATATTAATACCTAGGTATTTACAATGATCCCCAAAGGGAACTTTCACCCCATCAACGCAGTAATTAAAACTGAGAGGACTTTTCCTATTTGTGAAACTCACAGCCTGACATTTATCCCCATTTATCATCATACCATTGCCTACTGTCCATCTCACAACATTATCGAGGTCATTTTGCAGTTGCTCACTATCTTGTAACTTATTTATTACTCTGTACAGAATAACGTCACCTGCGAAAAGCCTTATCTATGATTCCACTTCTTTTCACATAAGTTATCATTGATATATATAAGAAAACATACAGGTCCAATAATACTGCCTTGAGGAATTCCCCTCTTAATTTTTACAGCGACAGATAAAGCTTCACCTACTCTAATTCTCTGAGTTCTGTTTTCTAGAAACGGAGCCAACCATTCATTCACTCTTTTGTCTAGTCCAATTGCACTCATTTATGCCAGTAGTCTCCCATGATCTACCCTATCAAATGCCTTAGACAGATCAGTCGCGATACAGTCCAATTCAAATCAAATCAAATCAAAATCTCTTTATTTGCAAATGAGGTGTCTACCTCGGTGGCAAATGGTACACTAAAATACATTATTGTCAAGCACTAAATTTTAAATTAACAGGAGACGAAGAAAATGTTCCTAGAATACAATATTATACAATTTACGCTAATAATTTTTTTCTATTAAACACACACATCATCCTTAATAAATTTATATTGTTTACAAAATTCTACTTATAATATCTTACAAACATAGTCAACTCATATACAGTACGGTATGTGAAATTACTTCTAATAATACTATACAACTGGTATAAGATTAAAATTAACACTGAATTTATTTACATATTTATATTTTACCCATTTTGGAACCTAAGTAGCATAACGACCTGCTGCGTCTTAACCAGAGCCCCTTTTGCCACCACTTTTCAGAGTTCCTGAAGGGCCTTCACAGCTACCGTAGCGGTCCCAGGGCCCTCGAAGTCCCCACTGTACTTCACCCCTACAGGCAGTCCCCTACTTGGGCTGTCCAAACTCCTTAGACCAGGGGATGGAATTAATTTAATCACACACATTTATTATTTACAATATCCTGCACTGGTCGAATGCCCTCTAACATTTAATTTATTATCTCTGTTGTTGTTTATTCTCTTCTTGAATATCTGTACAGATTTTGGAAAAGGATCAAACACTACCCCTGGTAAACTGTTCCACTCCTTCACGCCCTTCCCAATGAAAGAAAATTTACCCCAATCGCTTCTGCTAAAATTCCTTCTAATTTTGTACTTGTGGTCAGTTCTACCAATATAATTATTTTCCAACCGAAGCCTCTCACGGATATCTCCCCATGCTTCTTCTCCTGTATAGGCTCTATATAATCCTATAAGTCTAGTTTTCTCCCTTCTCTTACATAAAGTTTCCCACCCAAGTTCCTTTAACATTTCTGATACACTACTCTTTCTCCTGAAATCCCCTGTTACAAACCTTGCTGCTTTCCTCTGCACACCATCTAGTTCTTTTATTAGGTATTCTTGGTGAGGATCCCAAACACTGTTTGCATATTCCAATAATGGACGAACCATACTTAAGTAACTTTTTTCTTTTAATTCTTTGTTGCATCCTTTAAGTAGTCTCATTATGACATGTAACGATCTGTATGCTTTCCCAACAATGTCATCAACATGACCCTTCCAGTTTAAATTACTTTCAAATCTCACACCTAAGTATTTGCACTTGCCATCTTTTGGGATAACTACCTCGTCCAAAGTATATTCAAATTCAGTTTTAAAGCTCCTGTTTGTAAATGTTGTAACAGTTGATTTGCCTCGATTAATCTTCATATTATTTTCTTCAACCCATTCTTGGATACTGTCAAGGTCCCTTTGTAATTCTGAACAATCCTCAATGTTATTTATTTCCCTATAAACAATTATGTCATCTGCATACAATCTTATTTTCGATGTTATATTGTTCCCTAAATCATTTGCGTATATTAAGAAAAGTAACGGACCGATTATACTACCCTGTGCAATTCCCTTCCAGACTTTCTCTTCCTGTGATATATTATTTCCTACTTTGACTTTCTGAACCCTTGAATTTAGAAATGTTCTTATCCAACGTATAACCCTTACATCCAATCCTATTCCCTCCAATTTCTTTAATAATATTCCATGTTCCACTCTATCAAAGGCTTTGGAAAGATCTATGGCTATGCAATCTAACTGGCCTCCTGAATCTAACTGATCTGATATGTCCTGCTGAAATCCCACCAGTTGTGCCTCGCAAGAAAATTTCTTTCTAAATCCATACTGGCTCCTCATGAACCAATTTTTATCATCACATATCCCTCTGATGTACTTTGCTATTAAACTCTCCAGTATTTTACAAACTATACTGGTCAGGCTGATTGGTCTGTAGTTCTCTGGTTTCCTTTTATCACCCTTTCCTTTATAAATTGGTATTATTATAGATTCTTTCCATTCCTTTGGTATCACACTATTATTTATGACATAGTCAAAGATAAATTTTAAATAAGGCACTATATACCACCCCATTGTCTTTAATACCTCTCCAGTAATTTGATCACTTCCTGCTGCTTTTCCTTGCTGAAGCAGTTGGATTTCTCTGAAAATATCTTCATTTGTGAATGAGAAGCTTCTTGTTTCCCTCTGTGTCTCTCCCTCTCTATCTTCTGTTACGGTTTCCAAGTCCTGACAATCTTCTACTGAATCTCGGAATTCCCTACTAAAGAGGTTTGCTTTCTCAGTATCTGTTAAATAGTGTTCACCCCCTTCTCCCACCATTGTAGGAATTTGGATTCCTTTTCCTTTTTGATTCCTAATATATGAATACAGCTTTTTCCATTTCCCTTTATGGTCATTACCCTCTTGAAGAATGCCATTCATATAATTCTCTTTTGCTTCCTTTTTCACTCTATTCAGTTCCCTCATTAGCTGTTTTCTACTTTCTCTACTCTCCCTACCTTCTTTGATTTTCCTGTTTACTATTCTACATTTTCTTTTTAATTTTCTTATTTCCCTTGTGTAATAAACAGGGTCTGAGGTCATTTTACCCTTCTTAACAGGTACAAATCTCTTCTCTCCTTCCCAAATGATTCCTTTAAATTTAGCCCAAAGTGTATCCACATTATTCCCATCACTTATCCAACAACTGAATTGTGATTTAAGGTAAGTCCCAAATTCATCAACTTTAGTTTTTCTGTATAACTTCTTGTCTTTTGTGACCCTCTTATTAAGCATTTTTGGTACAAGTCCTACATCCATTATTACAGCCTTATGGTCACCTATTCCTTCAATTACCTCAGTTTTATCAACAATTTCCCATGGTTTAACCAAGAATACATCTAGCAAGTTATTGAGACGAGTTGGTTCTTGTACTACTTGTGTAAATCCTCCCTCCCAAATTAACTTATTTGCCAGTTTCTGTTCATGGGCTTCACTTGCAGCTCCATTCCATTCAACTTCAGGCAAGTTTAGATCTCCCCCAATTATTACCGTATCATTATTGTTTTTATGAGTATAATCTATTATTTTCTCAAATATTTCCATGTCTCTTTCCTCTCTTCCAGGCCTATATGTTCCTATAATTCCCACCTCCTTCATATTATCACAAACTAATTTTATCCCTAATATTTCATCCCTTTCATCAGTAAACCATTCATGCGAACAATAAGTTTCCTTCACCAGAATAAATACCCCTCCTCCCTTTTTATCTCCTCGGTCTCTACGATAGACTGTATACCCTTCTGGAAAGACTTCTGTATTACCCACCCCTTCTCTCAACCACGATTCCACTCCTATCACCACATCCGTCTCATAAGATTCCATCAATGTACCGAATTTTAATTGTTTATTTACTACACTCTGACAGTTTACCAAGAGCAATCTCAGACCTCCTTCCTCCCTAAAATTTGACTGTTGCAAATGGGTAACATTTGACTCACGAGTTGAGAACTTCCCTGGAACCCAGATCCTTGTACATAGATCTTGATTTAAGGGTCTGGGTTTTCTGGCAAGTTTCCCTGTATGTGCCAGTTTAGTGGTATGGGTTTTCTTAAGTACAGATTAGTTTGCAAATCTCTGTTGATAATTGTAGCAATTTGTCTACAGAGAGTTGCTTTTCCATTACCATTTAAATGTAACCCATGTCTAGTGAACATTTGCCTGTCAAGACCTAAAGTATCTACTACATAGACATTTCTAAAATTCTTACTTATATTTACATCATGTACAGCTTTGTTCACACATGAGTCCTCTAAAAGGTCAAACCTGGGTGGCACATTTACTACAATTACTTTTGAGTCAGGTAGTTTAGAAATCTTACCTCTGAGAGTCGTAATTAATTCCTCACCTTCATTTGCAGCAATGTCATTTGTACCACTCACAATCACCACATAATTGTCCTTCTCTAACACAGGATCACAACTTGAGAGGACGTCTTCAGTTTTGGCACCTGGTTTTATTAGTCCTAAAACCTCAGTCTCTGGATTCTGCAGCTCATCCTTGATGCCTTCTGCCATACCCCGCCCTTGACTGTCTGCGTAGAGATGAATCTTTGGCGATCTTGACTTTCGGTTGGTTTTCTTCTGTAGCTTACCTCCACTGGATTTAAAATTATTGACCTCCTGAATCCAGGATATCTGCTATATCTTGCTGGAATCCTATAAGTTGGGCTTCAGTGGAAACCTTTCCTAAACCCAAACTGCCTTCTATCAAACCAGTTATTAATTTTGCAAATATGTCTAATATAATCAGAAAGAATGCTTTCCCAAAGCTTACATACAATGCATGTCAAACTGACTGGCCTCTGATTTTCAGCTTTATGTCTATCACCCTTTCCTTTATATACAGGGCTACTATAGCAACTCTCCAATCATTTGGTAAAGTTCCTTCATGCAAAGTATAATCAAACAAGTACTTCAGATATGGTACTATATCCCAACCCATTGTCTTTAGTATACCCCCCGAAACCTTATCAATTCCAGCTGCTTTTCTAGTTTTCAACTTTTGTATCTTACTGTAAATGTCAATACTTCTTTGGTATTAGTAACCTCCTCTATCTGGACATTATCCTTGTAACCAACAATCTTTACATACTGCTGACTGAATACTTTTTCCTTTTGAAGATCCTCGCATTCACACTCCCCTTGTTCATTAATTGTACCTGGAATGTCCTTCTTGGAAACTGTTTCTGCCTTAAAGTACCTATACATACTCTCCCATTTTTCACTAAAATTAGTATGGCCGCCAATTATGCTTGCCATCATATTATCCTTAACTGACTTCTTTGCTAGATTCAATTTCCTAGTAAGTGCCTTCAATTTCTCCTTACTTCCACAGCCATTTCTAACTCTATTTCTTTCACAACCTGCACCTCCTTCTTAGTCTCTTTACTCCCCTGTTATAATATAGTGGGTATATAGTATAGATTCGACACTACTTTCGATTATTTTAATATCTCACACCCTCCCACCGCCCCTAAGGTTTCCTGGGCTGTCTTACCCCCACGCGGTTTGTCTCCTGATACTAAAAATCCGTAGTGTACAATTAACCTCGGCGACCCCGAAAACTATGTATTCGACACTATTTCCGTTTATTTGTATATCTGACTCCCTCACCGCCCCCCGCCCGTAAGGGTTCCTGTGCAGTCTTACCCCAACGTGGTTTATCTCGTGATACTAAAAATCCGAAGTGTACAATTCACCTCGGCTACCCCGGAAACTAAGTTTTCGGCACTATTTTCGTTTAATTTTATATACGACTCCCCCCTCGCCCTCACCCCAAATGGGGCTGAACTTGGACTTAAAAAATCCGGAGTGTCACTATTCATCTCAGCGACCCCGAAAACTATGTATTCGGCACTGTTTTTCTTTAATTTTATATATATATCGGTTAATAGTGACACTCCCGATTTTTAAAAGTCAAATTATTTTTTACCTGAACCCCCTAACACCCCATCTGTAAGGGGGCTAGAGGAGGATTACCCCCACAGTGCTCGTCTCCAGATAGCAAATAATAAGTGTTCAAAATGTGATTGAAATTGCCCCAGTGGTTTAGGAGGAGATGTGTCATTAACACACATACATAGATAAGGCTAAAATAAATTAACTGAATATTAGTATGTTATAATCTGAGCCCGCCTGGTGTCCAAGATCGTTAAGGCGCTGAAGACTAAATGGTCTGACACCGAGGTTAGCCGGTTCGAGTCCCGTTGGTCGAAAACATTTTCACCATCAGAATGTTGGCTGGCAGGGTAGGGGAGGTGGTGGTATACAATTTGTAATCATTAGATTGCGTGCCAAAAGCCTGGATTAAATTCTAAACCTCCCCGCAGTGCTCATATGGAGTGAGGGCATATGACGCTGTTGATGGTGATTCGTCCGTCGGATGGGGACGTTAAGTCTTGAGCAGACCCCTTGGTGCTATTCGACAGGAGTAGGCTATGTGCCGGCACCGGATTTCTCCCGCTCCCTACTATCATATATCACGTCATTCATTTCATCTCATTAACTCCTCTGATGAGGTTGACGTCAGGAAGGGCATCTGGTCATAAAAACCCGCCACGACAGATTCATCTCACCTCATACCCGACCCCGTAGGGAAACGGGACAAGGGTTGGACAAACACACAATCTGAGTATACTAAAATCGATGTTATATGTAGCCTATTTCTACGAACAGTCTATAGCCTTAAATGAGAGTAGCAAGAACGTAAATGGGATAGACTAGGAACTTAAATCTAGTACGTAATGTTTGGTTTCATTCACTCTTACATTCATTCGTGCCAACTGTATGTACTCTGGAGGAATTTACGGTAGGCTGTTTTAAATGTCCTAGACGAGCAAGACTTTTTAATATCTTCCGCGATCGTATTCCATAACCTAGAAGCAGAGACCAGGAATGTATGGCTGTATGTATTGTTCGATACGGTGCTATTTCAAGTAGTGAACCAGAACGAGTTTTAATTTCGTGGAACGAAGAAAGAAGCCTAAAATTGGACTATAGATAGGTGGGTCTGTTTGAAGAAAGCAACTAAAAGACGAGGGTCATTTGGTGCGTTTTTCTACGGTCATTTAAACGTAGCCATCCCAACTTTTTGTCGTATGGTGTTATATGAGCATCATGTCGGAGCTGGAAGGCATATCGAATGAAAGAGTTCTGTACACGTTGTAGCTTTGTTGCTTGTTCACAGGTTAGGTCAGTCAATAAACTGTCACAGTAGTCAAAGGTTTGAGAATCTCTGTAGAAAAAGCAAAATTTATTATAAACATCTAGAACACTCCAAAATTTTTGGCAACATATATTGGTCCAGTGGAAAGAGTAACGAAATTCAAATATCTGCGAGAGATAATTCATGAAAATGGTTTAGACAAATCTGCAGTAGAAGAAAGGGTACACAAGATGGAAAGAGCATATGGTATCACAAAGAATTTTTATAGCAAAATGTGTCTGTCTAAAAATCTCAAAATAAGGCACTACACTACCGTGGTGAAACCGGAATTCCTACATGCAAGTGAATGCCTGGTACTAAACTATAGATTAGATAAACTTTACGTACTAGAAAGGAGTATTATGAGAAAAATCTTAGGCCCTGTGAAAACAACAGAAGTACGGAAATTAAGATCTAATGACGAAATATACAGGAACTTAGAAAACATAACAGAAACCATAAGAAAAATGAGATAGCAATCTTTTCAGATTAACAAAAAGGATTTTCAAGTACCGGTACTGTACGTATGGGACAAAAAGGCAACAACTAGCTGGATTAAAGAAGTAAAGGAAGATTAAAAAGAAATAATAGGCTATAAACGAAGAAGAAACTTTGGACAGAGAATTTTTAGAAATATGGTAGTATATATGGAGGGATTCCAAAGAAGATGGAACAAGGAACCTGGTGCGAAGTATTCGGAGGGAAGAAAGAAAAACTCAGAGTAAAAAGAGGAAAGAACATTGGAAGGAACGGAAGAGAAAACAACAAAGTATGAAGAATTGAAATGAAATTGGCACGTGGTCTTTAGCATGTCTCATCGGAAATAATAATACTATTATTATTATTATTAATAATAATAATAACAATAATACTAATAATAATTTTTCCGTGGTATCTGTGGAACATCAGAGGTGAAAGAAGGTGCCGGGGTGAACGGGTCTAACTACAAAAATCAAAGTTAATTTAAAACTGTAACAAAGGTTATATTTTTTCTCTCTTTTAAAAGAAACAACAAGCAACAAGGTACCAGTAACAAATTTCAGTCTAGGAAAAAACAAGATTGGTGGTATAAACAGAACTTAGGCATTACATTTCCTGAGCTCTAAGCTCACACAACACATATTTACTAAAGGGCAGAAATCCCCTCCGTACAGGGAGCACTTACACCCAACTTTTAATATCAAGCCTCTCTGAGGCACTTTTACAACGCATGATAAAGAGCTGACACGCTCTCAGTTTTTCAAGTCTCTTCAGGGCAATAGCAGATTTCACAATAGCTTGCCAACAACGCACAACTTACAAAAATGAACCGGGGGTACCCCGTACCCAACCTACTCTGGCCTTAGTGGAAAAAGAACAGGTTAAGTAAATGGCCCGAAAAACCAAAAGGAATGGAGGCGTGTATTTTCACCCCTAAATGAAACGTCTTAAAACCTAAGAGGCACTAGGCCGATGAAAACAGGGGCTATTCCCAAACTATGGAGGTGACTCGTATAAGAAAAATTTAAGACATTACAGAAAGGAAGAAAAACCAGTTACAAAACGTAGTCACCTCAAACCAAAATGAAGGGGAGCTCGAGAGGGTAAAACACTCTCTATCCCCGAATTACAGTTACAGATATTATGAAGTTTTTACATCAAAGGTAAAAATTTACATGGTTGAAAGATAGGTTACATAGTAAAGGTTTCGGACCTTCCCCGCGGGTTAAACTGCTGAGCTAGCAAGAAATAAAGATGTTCAACGGCCATTACCTTTCTGAAGAGCTGCTGCCCGAAGGAAGAGGCGCTACCCGCCCCCTGCTACACGTCCATACACTAGGTTAGATGTTGATGAATTGGCCGAGAGACGAGAAAATCAGCAGTTTTTATCCCCTCGGGGAAAGTTCGAGACCTTTCATGAATAATCAAGACACACCCACAGGTTTTTATTGGATAGCTTAAGGTTACACATCAAAATCGAAGAAGAAAGACACGATTGGTCAAAAATTAATTACAGAAATTCTGGATTGGCTAAGTTCAAAACTGGCGGAAAGAAAGATTAATATTGCGAACCCACAAATGAAAGAACGAAATTTAGTAAGGATAAAAACTTATGAGTACAAAATTTCTTCAAAAAAAGTTCCTTAACTTCGCACCAGGGTGCATGATCATAGTTTTTTAGTAGAGACATCTATAAGAGAATGTCCACACTTCTTGATTCAATGGAAAACAAAACAAGTTGAAATCCACACAGTACTGACAACTTTGTAATCACAAAATTTACGGTAGTGACATCTTCTGAGAAAACTTATAAGTTGATCCAGTTTTTAAAGTCCAGAGTTTCTCCTGTAGAGGTTTTATTGACGCAAGATTTAAAAATGTGGCGTAGGGGTGTACCGCCCAGTACAATAATAATAATAATAATAATAATAATAATAATAATAATAATAATAATAATAATAATAATAATAATAATAATAATAATAATAATAATAATATTTGTGGATCAGCAGAGGTGAAAGAAGGTGCCGGGGTGAATTGGTCTAACTACTTTGTCAAGAAAGAATTTAAACTGAAATGAAAGGTTATATTTTCGAAAAGCAACAAGTTAACACATTCTCACTTAGTGAGATAACAATGACATAGCAATTTAAAAACCAGACTTAGAAAAATCCAAGAATTCAAATCCTTAACACACTTGAGCTACAAGCCCCTAGTTTTACAATTTTTGAGCTTCCAGATCAAACTTCACAGAGGAGCATAAATTTACAAAAGGGCTCCCCAATTTACAATATCAAGCCTCCTAGAGGCACTTTTCCAATACAAGAAAAGAGCTGACACGCTCTCAGGTTTTTCGAGCCTATTCCAGGCAATACCAGAACTTACAGTTACTTGCCCACAAGGCACAACCTGCGAAAAATGAAACAGGGGTATCTAGTACAAAACCTACAGGGCCTTCGTGTAAAAGAAATGACAGTTAAATAAATGGCCCGAATACAAAATGAAAGGAGGCGAATACTTGCACTCCTCTATTTAGCTTCTTAAAACCTAACAGGCATAAGGGCTATTCCCAAACTATGGAGGTGACCCGTATAAGAAAGAAATTTAAAACGTTAATGAAGAGAAGAAAATCAGTTACCAAAACGTAGTCACCTCAAACCAAAATGAAGGGGAGCTCGAGAGGGTAAATCACTCTCTATCCCCGAATTATATAAATTTTATAAATTTTATAAATAAGCCGGCAGAACTTACATTTTAGAGAAGTTGGTTACATATTGAAGTTTCGGACCTTTCCCGCGGGTTAAACTGCTGAGCTAGCAAGAAATAAAGAAGACCTGCTGCCTGATGAAAGAGGCACCACCCGACTCCTGCTTCACATCCACACACTTAGTTAGATGTTGATCAAATGGCCAAGAGACGTGAAAATCAGCAGTTTATAAACCCTCGGAGAAAGTTCGAGACCTTTCATGAATGATCAAGACACAGCCACGGTGTTTATTGTTTAACTTCAAAAGTTACACTCAACATCGAAGAAGAAATGCATGATTGGTCGGAAATTAATTACAGAAATTCTGGATTGGCTAAATTCAAAACTGGCGGGAAGAAAAGGTCAATATTGCCAACCCACAAATGAACGAACATAATTTAGTAAAGAACAAACTTAGGCATACAAAAGTTCTTCAACAAAGTTTCTTAACTTCGCACCAGGGTGCATGATCATAGTTTTTTAGCAGAGACATCTATGAGAGAATGTCCACACTCCTTGAAGAACGGAAAACAAAACAAAGTAGAAATGCACACAGTTCAGGAAACTTCACCATAAAAAACTTACGGTAGTGACATCTTCTGAGGAAAAGTTTAAGTAAGTCAAGTTCCAAGCTCGGTGTTTCTCCTGTAGAGGAGGTTTTACTGGCGCAAGTTTCAAAAGTGCGGCGTAGGGGTGTACCGCCCGGTACAATAATAATAATAATAATAATAATAATAATAATAATAATAATAATAATAATAATAATAATAATAATAATAATAATAATAATAATAATAATAATGTGTCGTTGTTGTTTTGTTTGAGCCATCAGTCCACAGGTTGGTCTGATGCAGCTTTCCATGCCACCCTAACCTGTACTAACCTTTTCATTTCTACGTAATTACGTCTGCTCTAATATGCTCGTCATACCCATACCTTGGTCTACCCCTACCGTTCTTATCGCCTACACTTCCCTCAAAGACAAACTGAACAAGTCCTGGCTGTCCTAAGATGTGTTCTTTTAGTCAAATTTAATTAAATCGATCTCCTCTCACCGTTTCGATTCAGTATCTCCTCTTCGTGATTCGATCTATCGATTTCACCCTCAGCAACTTTCCGAAAGCTTCTATTGGTTTTCTTTCTGAGATATCTGTCGTTCATGTTTCACTTGCATACAGTGCCACACTCCAGGCGAAAGTCTTCAAAAACATCTTTCTAATTCTTCAATCAATGTTCGAGATGAACAGGTTTATTTTCTTAAGAAATATCTTGCTTGCTTGTGTCAGTCAGCATTTTATGATCTCCTTATTTCTGCCATCGTTAGTTATTTTACTACTTAAGTAAAAATATTCATCTATTTCCTTTAAGTTTTCATTTCCTAATCTTTTATTGCCTACTTCGTTCGACTGCACTCCATTACTTTGTTTTGATCTTATTTATTTTCTTTTTGTACTCCTTATCCAAGACTCTGTCCATACCATTCAGCAATTTCTCCAGATCTCCTGCAGTCTCAGATAAAAGAACAATATCATCGGCATATCTCAGGGTTTTGAATTCCTCTCCTTGGATTGTGATTCACTTTCCATAATAATAATACAACAAAAATAATAATAAAAATAAATTGATTGGCGTAACAGCCCAGAAAGGCCATGGCCTACCAAGCGACCTCTGCTCAGCTCGAAGAC
This sequence comes from Anabrus simplex, assembly GCF_040414725.1. Taxonomy (NCBI): domain Eukaryota; kingdom Metazoa; phylum Arthropoda; class Insecta; order Orthoptera; family Tettigoniidae; genus Anabrus; species Anabrus simplex. The sequence continues at coordinate 65,679,673 of NC_090277.1, forward strand.
CTACAGATTACGAGGTATCGTGTGATCAGCACGACGAATCCTCTCGGCCGTTATTCTTGGCTTTCTAGACCGGGGACGCCATCTCACCGACAGATAGCTCCTGAATTTTAATCACGTAGGCTAAGTGGACCTTGAATCAGCCTTTAGATGCAGGTAAAAATCCCTTGCATGGCCGGGAATTGAAACTGGGTCCTGGAATTCGCCACGCCAATGAGAAAACTTAATTTGAGCACCCAGTGACAAAAGAGCCAGTGCATATTTTTCTAGATGTGTGCCAAATGCTGAAATTGGTGAGAAATCCTTTGGCTTCCTTCGACACAGTTTTTAAGAGTGAAGGTAATGCCATAAAATTGATGTACGTAGAAAACTAGTGGAAATACAACTAGAAGAGGAATTAACACTTGCTACTAAGATTCATAAGCGCAATATTAATTGGGAATCAGAAAAGATGAAAGTCAAATTAGCAGCTTAAACTCTGGGTAACATTGTGGCTCAGGCACTCACGTATTTGAAAAATGCAGCGTACGACTTATTTGAAGACTGTGAAGTTACAGCTGAATTTTTAGAAAGTTTTCATAACATATTTGACATTTTAAAAGTCGGGATGTAAGTGTGCTTTCCCTCCAAAAACAGAGGTCATTATAAAGGATTTCATTAGCAAGGCAGAATCATACATCATGGGCCTAACAACATCAAGTTCATCAGACTCTGTTCTGTTCTTCACACAAGAAAAAAGACTGGATTTGTTGGATTTTTGGTGTGCATGAGAAGTTACTTTGGCCTCTGTAAGTACCGTATTTAGTCCTCAGTGGGTTGCCCAAAATGAAATACCATACTTGTTACTGTACAAATTAAGTCAGGATCACTAGGAGGTATTGTTCTCTGCCATCAGAAGGAGAGGAGGTGATAAAAATAACTCTATTACTGCTCAGTTTAAAGATACATACAAAAGATTGCTGGTTCGCCATGTGGAAAAAGGAGCAAATTAAAGAAATTCCATTGCCTTGGATCAAATTAATATATTAAGTGTATCTAGCTCCAAGCCCAGATCAGTATCATGCATTTCTTGCCGTATCACAGTATAGGGTTGTAGATATTGCACTCATCATGACTACTGTACTCATCCAGCATTTGAACAGTTGTCCCCATATGAGAGTGATGTTGTGACATGTATTGCTGGATTTGTGGCGAGCATTTGAACAGTTGTCCCCATATGAGGGTGATGTTGTTACATGTATTGCTGGATTTGTGGCGAGCATTTGAACAGTTGTCCCCATATGAGGGTGATGTTGTTACATGTATTGCTGGATTTGTGGCGAGCATTTGAACAGTTGTCCCCATATGAAAGTGATGTTGTGACATATGTTGCTGGATTTGTGGCGAGCATTTGAACAGTTGTCCCCATATGAAAGTGATGTTGTGACATATGTTCCTGGATTTGTGGCGAGCATTTGAACAGTTGTCCCCATATGAGAGTGATGTTGTGACATGTATTGATGGATTTGTGGCGAGCATTTGAACAGTTGTCCCCATATGAGAGCGATGTGACATACGTTGCTGGATTTGTGGCGAACATTTGAACAGTTGTCTCCATATGAGAGTGATGTTGTGACATATGTTGCTGGATTTGTGGCGAGCATTTGAACAGTTGTCCCCATATGACAGTGATGTTGTGACATATGTTGCTGGATTTGTGGCGAGCATTTGAACAGTTGTCCCCATATGAGAGTGATGTTGTGACATATATTGCTGGATTTGTGGCGAGCATTTGAACAGTTGTCCCCATATGACAGTGATGTTGTGACATATGTTGCTGGATTTGTGGCGAGCATTTGAACAGTTGTCTCCACATGAGAGTGATGTTGTGACATGTATTGCTGGATTTGTGGCGAGCATTTGAACAGTTGTCCCCATATGAGAGTGATGTTGTTACAGGTATTGCTGGATTTGTGGCGAGCATTTGAACAGTTGTTCCCATATGAGAGTGATGTTGTTACAGGTATTGCTGGATTTGTGGCGAGCATTTGAACAGTTGTTCCCATATGAGAGTGATGTTGTGACATATGTTGCTGGATTTGTGGCGAGCATTTGAACAGTTGTCCCCATATGAGAGTGATGTTGTGACATATGTTCCTGGATTTGTGGCGAGCATTTGAACAGTTGTCCCTGTCGTGACAGACAGGATTTGAGCTTAGGTGAGCTTGTAGGATATGTCAGATTGGTTGGAAGGTTGGTTGGATCGTTCCCGAGCGGTAGGAACGTATAGGTTGGGAAGTTTCAACTGAGGTGCAGAGAAAGAGGAAGTCGATGAAGTGGATTCCCACGAAGATAATGTATTCTGATACGTAGAGTTAAATACAGTATGCACACTATGTACAATAAAAACAAGACTTAATGTTGGCAAGTCTTGCGCGAGAAGTTGTCTATTAGTCGTCCTTTCGAAGTTAAGTATGAGGATACTTATTATTGTTATTACCGGTTGCGTAATCGTCCTGCCGACCGGCAGAGATTCTACTAGCAACTCGTCCGCGAGATGAATGATAGAAGCCCTGAATCATGAATTCTCTGTCCTTTTATAGCCTCCGGGGCCACACCCCATGTTCCGGAAGCTTGTGGAAACTGGCGTACGTGACTGCCGATTTTTCCGTAATTCTAACCAATCAGAGGCCTGTATCCAAGAGACGTTTCTAGTACCTTCTTACTGCGTCTATAGAGTTGAACCATGTCCTGGTCAACATGACTCACGTCCTGTATGACAAACTTCTCTGTTACTCAAGATTTCTCAACGTGCACGAAATACGACTTCTACTTCTAACTATTCAATTCCATGAATATAATTAATTTACAACCTTTAATTATTATCAGGTATGGCTATAGGTATGCGTATACCAGACTTCTAGCCTCTATTACAGACTGATCATAATATGAGGTACAGCTATTCCTCCTACGTTCCCTGGGTTCGATCCTCGGAGGGAATAGCACTCCTGAGTTCCAGTCCCTGGGAGGACACGACACCTCCCTCCCCTGGGGAGAAATGAATGCAAACATCCCTTGCATTCATTTCGTTACATACCAGTTACAATAATTCACAATTTATAACCTCTTGGAGCTTACACTCCGATTAGTGGGACTACGCTGTGCCAATGTCTCATTCGGTAACACCCTTGACTCCGGTGTTTCTATTAATTCTAACTCTGACTGCAAGCCAGGCTCACGGGGGGGGGGGGCGCATTCCAATGGCCCTGGGTTGCCGAAATTGGACGGTAATGTCTTCGTCCGACGTCCTTGCCTTTCTGTTGGCAGTAATCACATTTTGATATACGCAGAGATTGGGGCAGCGTTCCTTGTAGTCCTCAATGCACTTGGATTTATACTTACAGCTTTTAGAACAGCCACAACACCAACAACACAATATTACTATCATTAGGACTAAAACACTCCAAGTTACTTTTTGATACACACTTACGTATCTTAATGCCATATTATGTTTGAGTTCAGTCTCTTGCTGTTGCACAAAACGTTTGACGTCACTGACCTTTTGACTGGTCCATTTTAACTCATCCACATGATTCAACAAATTACCTACAGTAACTTTGTTTAATTCAGGAACTTCACTGAGTTTTATACTACTGTAACTCGATTCACAACAATCATATTCCAGTGCAATTTCAGGTATAATGTCCTTCTTCATGGTGCAGTTTATACTCCCTGAACTTTGTATCTTACTGTCTACAGAATATACAGTACACAAATCCATGAAACTTATTATACCTAGGCCATGTAATTTTACATCAATAGTAGATTTTTTCAAAAACACAGGTCACTTGGGTTTCATTTGGGGATATATAAATGTATTTATTATCATTTACAGGGATCCAAGTGAGCTCGAAAATTGGCAATACCCTCTTTTCACAGTCTTCGGGAAGGTAATTCACACCTGTTAACAAACTAATTATACAAGGTCTCTTGGTAATTACATTCCTTAGTGGAAAATTATATTTACATAACCTTTGATTGTCTTCTATTAATTTGCACTGTTGCACTTGTTCTTTACCTAATTGTGAGTACGTTTGCTTCTCTTTGTCTAGGATTACATATTCCTTTTCTTCCTGTAGGTATACAAATTAGTTCGGGTTGTTCTTTATGTTTGTAGGGAAAGGAACACATTTATACAGCGAATACTTCATTCCGTTTGTCAATGGAAACTTTAAAATATATACCAAGGAGTCTTTTGTTAGGTAAACGCTCACTCCTGAAATTTGATACGTGAGGTACCTATAACTCTCTCTTATCTCTATTGGCAGGTCATAACCCTTGGAAAATTCCCCTTGTACCTTTTTATAAGCTTTCAAGATATCATCAGGACTGAGAATTCGTACCTGTACTAGTTCTAACCGAGCATTTATAATACTATCTAAACTTATCTGATAGTGCTCATGCAGCTGAAGCAACACACCTTGTAATTCCATCAGGTGTTTATTTAATATTATCTGTAATTTCGAATGTCGGAAAGCCTCTGAAATTTGTAAGGTTTCATTCTGCACGTATGTCTTTAGCTCCTCAAAATTTCCACTGAATTTTATCTCGTTCACGGCAATATCATACCGAGTGTTAATAACATTAACGCGTCAAATAGTGTCTTGGTTACGGTACTACTACGTGGATTAATTCACGTTCATTAATCCTCTTTTATTCCGTCTGCCTTTCATGTCCGGCATTTTAGCCCTTAGAAAAATTCCCTTGTATCCTTTATCCCAAAATGAGGAAAGCAACGGAAGCTATCTCATTCTTCTTTATCTAGCGCGCCTCTTCAATGGCATTTAGGCCATCTACGGTAGTTAGTGGTGGACTTTTTGAGGATCCAATCAGCCTTCGGGCTGAATACTCAATATATCTACACGAACCCATCTATTACATGTGAATTCCTTCTTTGATATAGTGCACAAAATTGTGTCCCTTTTAGGTCCTCTTGGGCTACGATATACAATTCAGATAAACGATTTAATTGTACTAGTCATTGCCGCGTACAGTTCTGCTTCTCTCTTATCTTCGAAGTCCACGCCTGTTGGCTAGCTGTATGAGTTATCTCTAAGTCTAATGGTGCTGCCTTATCAACATCAAGGTCGCTGTCTCTGACCGCTTAATGGACATCATGCATGCTTGGCCGTGCTGGCCCGCAAGTCAACACTTCATCTCTTTTATCTACCGGCAAGCTGACTTCGTAGTGTCTTACGCTTAGCTTGTCTTACATTTGAGTTAGATTATCATAACACTGAGGTGTTAACAGAGCAAGTTGTCATTATTCATTCCTAAGTGACCTTCGAGTTTCTATTCTGGGATCATTGCCTATACTGACCGCACGGTGGGTTGCAGTGCCGTGGGTCTCGGGTTCGGTTCTATCCTATGAATATGGTATTAAACTCATTTTTTCCTTATTAGTCTCACGGTAACCTTCGATAACATGAGTCCTGAGTTCGTAAGAGTCTTTTCCTATGCAATCTTGAATGCTGAATATGGTTCTCCGTACCTGGCTTATCCATAAGCACTCAGGTAACTACCCGCCATAAGGGGTCTTCCCAAGGGGTGACTCCCGGCAAAGGGTGGCTCACCTTCTGCCTTCAACATCCTCTGACAAGAGACATAGCGTTTCCGGCCTATAGTAACGGCTATGTAGTTTGTAGGACAGAATTTTACCTTGAGGGTAATGTCTTGTGGGACATATATTTCCTAGTTGTAAGTCTGCTCAGGTTTTTTCTGTAGTACGCCTGGAATATTGGCCTTTCTTCCGAATATCAATTCAAATGGTGTATATCCAGTGCTAGTATGTTTGGTAGTATTATACACAAACATAGCCATTGGGAGATACTTATCCCAGTCATTCTGAGAGCTACACACATAATGTCTCAGAAATTCACCTAGCACTCTATGTGACATTTCTAGGCTTCCGTTTGATTGGGGGCTGAAAGCGGCTGTGTGTACCTTCTTAATTCGTAAAGTTCGACACAGTTTCTTAAAAATGTCCGCCATGAAATTCGCACCTTGATCGGTTAAGATCGTTCCTGGTATTCCAAAGACACTGATTACGCTATTTATCAGTGTTCTGGCTACTGTTTCTGTGCTCTGGTCTGGCATTGCACTCACGACCATGTATTTCGATAACTGGTCCTGACAGGTGAGTATATATCGATTTCCGGCCTCTGTCAAGTCCAGAGGGCCTACGATATCCAATGAGACCTTATCAAACGCCGTGGCTGGTGTGTCTGTGATCACCATTGGGGCCTTCACTTCTGGCCCGGTAATCTTATTCTTTTGGCAAGAAGGACATGAACGAATATAGTTTTCTATGTCCTTGTGCATCCCATCCCACTGGATGTGGTATTTCACCCTAGCATACATCCTGGCAATGCCTTGGTGACCTCCGACCAGCGAAGCATGCGCTTCTTCGATTATGTCCCGTTTTTCCTGCTCTGTTAGCTCGGACTTCGAATTGCTTGTAGCAGGCGTTCCTACTTCATTCTCAGGCTCTGTCACCTCTACCGAAGCGTCCTCGGATTCAGAGCTGAGTCTCTCCGTCTGCTCACTTTTCCCGTTCGACCTTGTGTTAGGGGTCGACGTCCTTTCGTTACATCGTTCCCCATTGCCTGCCGTGTTCGGCTCTTGGCCTTCAGAGCTAACTATTCTCACTTCCTGTTCAGAGGTAGGAGGAATTCTGCTCAGAGCATCTGCGTTGCAATTACGCTTGCCCTCTTTATATACGATATCAAAATCGTATTCAGCTAACTTACGCCTAAATTTCAGTAGCCTAGAAGATGGGTCTCGTACACTAAAGACCCACTTTAACGGTTTATGGTCGGTCACCACTGTGAAATGACGTCCAAATAAGTAAGGACGGAAATATTTCACACCGAATACAATGGCCAATGCTTCCCTTTCCGTGATGCTATAGTTCCTTTCTGCCTCATTTAATGTCCTACTGGCATAAGCCACCGGCAAATCCTTGCCTAGCAGACCGTGAGACAGTATCGCACCTAACGCTTCCCCTCTTGCGTCCGCGGTTAGAATGAATGGCTTTTCAAAGTCAGGATACTGTAAACCGGGCGAGTTTGCCGTGCGCGTAGAGGCGCGCGGCTGTGAGCTTGCATCCGGGAGATAGTAGGTTCGAATCCCACTATCGGCAGCCCTGAAGATGGTTTTCCGTGGTTTCCCATTTTCACACCAGGCAAATGCTGGGGTTGTACCTTAATTAAGGCCACGGCCGCTTCCTTCCAACTCCTAGGCCTTTCCTATCCCATCGTCGCCATAAGACCTATCTGTGTCGGTGCAACGTAAAGCCCCTAGCAGAAAAGGATACTGTAAGACTGGTTTTTCAATGAGTTTCTGCTTCAGCACTTGGAACGCATGTTCCTGCTGTTCTGTCCACACGTATGGTACGACCGAGCTCGATAGCTGCAGTCGCTTAAGTGCGGCCAGTATCCAGCATTCGGGAGATAGTAGGTTCGAACCCCACTGTCGGCAACCCTGAAAATGGTTTTCCGTGGTTTCCCATTTTCACACCAGACAAATGCTGGGGCTGTACCTTAATTAAGGCCACGGCCGCTTCCTTCCCACTCCCAGGCCTTTCCTGTCCCTTCGTCGCCATAAGACCTATCTGTGTCGGTGCGACGTAAAGCAAGTAGCAAAAAAACGTATGGTACGTCCTTCTTTAGGAGCTCGTACAGGGGCTTCGCTATCTTACTGTAATTATGTATGAACCTACGGTAATAACCCGACAACCCTAAAAATCCTTTCAATTGTTTCGTGGTAGTGGGGTGTGGATAATCCCTCACTGCTTGGGTTTTCCTTTCATCGGGTTGGACTCCGTCCTTCATAATGACGTGACCTAAGAAGGTGACTTCGGTTCGTAAGAACTCGCACTTATCTGGTCCTAATTTCAAGTTGGCTTCTCTTGGCCGTTGCAATACATCTCGTAGCTTCTGGTTATGGTCCTCCATCGAGCTACCATGAAGAAAGACGTCATCTAAATAACAAAGGCATTTTATGCCTTCTAGTCCTGTTAATACGGTTTTCATTAACCGCGTGAACGTTGCGGGGCTGTCTTTTAAACCCATGGACATTCTTAAATACTCATAATGTCTCCCCAGTGCAGAGAATGCGGTCTTTTCTCTGTCTTCTGGCTTCAACATGACCTGATGATAGCCATGCGCCAGATCCATGGTGGAGAAGTATCGGGCCTTACCTAGGGCATCTAGTATTTCCGTAATTAACGGAAGCGGGTACGCTGTACCGATTGTAACCCGGTTTAGCTCACGAAAATCGACCACTAATCTAAACTTTTGCTTCCCAGAGGCATCCATTTTCTTGGGGATCAGAAGAATGGGCGAGGACCATGGAGAAGTAGAAGGAGCTAGAATTTCGTCATTTAACATTTTGCTAATTTGTCTACCTATCTCCTCCTTTTGTGCTTCGGGCAATCTATATTGCCGTAGGTGTATTGGAGGTTGATCCGCGGGTGTCGGAATGGCATGTTGCAGCACATCCGTGTGCGTCAACTTATCACCTTACAAGTAAAATACATCTTGGTAGGCGGTACAAATCGCACATATCTCTTCGCGATCTTTAGGCTCTAAATGACCCAAACGCAACTGCTCTCGCAGTCTTTGAGCCCTGGACTTGGTGACGGGAGAGGTGGTCTCCGCTTGTTCACCACTGACATTATTATTATTGTCATTCTCTGAGTGCTCTTGCGTTCCGCTGCTTGTTCTAGATAAGGCGGCTCGCTGAACCTTATTTACTACAGTGGGTGATTCAGTTGTCTCAGTCCTTACAGCATGAAGTTCTACCACTGGACTTAGTAATCTCCAAGTCTTATCAGTAGTGTTCAACTTACTGACAATAGCCGTGTAATCTTCCGACCTGGTCAAGCACACTGTTAAGTAAACGCCCTGTCTTACTTCTTGCTTTTCAATAAGGCCTTCGGTATTATTCTTATCTACTTCGATAGCCACTATCTTTTCGGTTCGGGGTTCCAAAGTGACCCATACGGCTTCTCGTGCACCAAAGGGAGATTTCTTTCCTGCTATTAATGCATACTCATCTTGGTAATTTAATATACTCTTTGCAGGACATCCTTTCCAATGACCCCATCTTGTTCCAGATTGAAATCATTGCCTACTAGGTGGAACTGTAGGATTTTTCCTCCTATCGGGATTCGAACTTCCCTTTTCGTGAATACCACTTCTCCGCTGATGCCTCTCAGTTGGAGGGTTTCCTTTCGATTCACGAAAATGTCCTTAGGTGCATACTTTTTCTTGAGGAGAGATACGTCACTACGCGTGTCTATTAAAAATCTAACAGGGTCTCTCCGACCAGCTAAATCTATCAAGATTGAACCTTTTGTCTTGGATAAATCTGTTGCGGTGGGACTTGATACCTTCGGGGTTTTCACGGCTGACCCTTGCTCGTGACCCCTTGTTAGTTTAACGTGTCCCGGGTATTGAACCAACAGTTCTCGCTATCGTGAGACCATCGCTTACATACCTTACACCGTACTCGGCTTGTCTTGGCTGTTTTGTGTCACACTAGTCTGGACTGCTCTCTGGCCCTTTCCTTGAGTGCTAACTTGAGCCTCTCGGCTTTGCTTTGTGTTACATTGCCACCGTATATGGCCTTGCCTCCCACAGGCATAGCACCGCTTATATGTACGTCCACGGTTCTTATTTCGTCGTGGACACTCGGGCCTCTTATGACCCACCTCATTGCACTCGTAACATCGTATCATGGGCTCAGTTCGCCTCTTACGATTTCCTGCTCCCTGCGCATGCTGGGATTGTACCTTGGATGGTACTGTCGTAGACCTGACTAATTTTACTTCCCCGGTAGTAGGTTCCTCTTGGTCTCTTAATATCTTTCTACATTCTCGCTCCTTATGGCCTGGTTTTTGCAATATGTGCACTTAGGCGCCGGTGTGTCAGACTTGGCTCTTGCTGTCTTTTCTGATATGGCCTTCTTGCTTACAATTGAAGCAAGTCACCAGTACATTTCGGGATTTACCTTGCTTAGTTTCCGTTGTCCGACGTCGCCATGAATTACCTTTAGAGCTGCCCTTGGTAGGCACTACCTGCCAATTTTCTTTACGAGGAGTTCTAGCTGGCTGTGGCTTGTATAGGGCTTCACGCTCTTCCTGAGAGAGCAGTAATGCCTCTTCCTGCCTGGCTGTATTTACAGCCTCTTCGAATTTTTCGGATCTCGGTCTTGCACCTTGTGCTGAATTCTCCTATTTCGGAGCCCTTGAGTAAACCCGCCAATGGCTATTTTAACTATCAGCCGGCGCTGATATTCACGGCCTTCCATTGGTTCTTCCTCTAAGATCGCGTTCCTGAACATAACCACGATTTCTTCAACCTCGTGGGCCCATTCTGCCACGGTATCCCTAGTCCCCTGCTTGGACTGGAATAACTTACATAGATACAGTTCGAATGTGCCTTGTTTGCCATAATATTCCCATAAGGCATTCTTCGCATTCCTCCAGTTTATAATATCCCCTGTGATAATAACTTCTCGCGAGCTGGACCCGTTATCTTTGTTAGGATATATCTAAAGAACAGTGCCTTCTCATTGGGCCGTACCATGCAGTGTGCGGCTTCTACATTCGCAATGAATTCGCGGAGGCGTTCCGGCTTACTGCCGTCAAATTCATGACCGATTAATTTATGGCCTTCTGATGCCGATATAAATAATCGTTCTTCTGCATGCACACTACCCGTATCAGATCCTGCGTCGCTAACATTATCTACCAGGTTACCCATTACACTTGACTCTGCCATTATAGAAAGAGAAAATTACAAGCACTCACCCTTAAGGTTGATTGGTGCTGAAGATGGGCTGGATCCTCGGTCTCCGGTTGCTGTCTGCTACCGCGCGCTGGGCTGGCTCAGTAGGCTGCTGTCGTGCTGCTGGAACCTCTCAATGGAACGGGAACTCTGCTGGGCCGTTACTTCTGTCTTGAGCTAAGCCTCTTCTGCGGGACTTTAAAATAAATCGTCTCCTTCTCTGCTGAAGTTGTCTGCTTTCCACACCACAGCTGCACACCAAAGTTTTTTTGTCTTCTGTCGTGACAGACAGGATTTGAGCTTAGGTGAGCTTGTAGGATATGTCAGATTGGTTGGAAGGTTGGTTGGATCGTTCCCGAGCGGTAGGAACGTATAGGCTGGGAAGTTTCAACTAAGGTGCAGAGAAAGAGGAAGTCGATGAAGTGGATTCCCACGAAGATAATGTATTCTGATACGTAGAGTTAAATACAGTATGTACATTATGTACAAGATTTAATGTTGACAAGTCTTGAGCGAGAAGTTGTCTATTAGTCGTCCTTTCGAAGTTAAGTATGAGGATACTTATTATTGTTATTACTGGTTGCGTAATCGTCCTGCTGACCGGCAGAGATTCTTCTAGCAACTCGTCCGCGAGTTGAATGATAGAAGCCCTGAATCATGACTTCTCTGTCCTTTTATAGCCTCCGGAGCCACACCCCATGTTCTGGAAGCTTGTGGAAACTGGCGTACGTGACTGCCGAACTTTCCGTAATTCTAACCAATCAGAGGCCTGTATCCAAGAGACGTTTCTAGTACCTTCTTACTGCGTCTATAGAGTTGAACCATGCCCTGGTCAACATGACTCACGTCCTGTATGACAAACTTCTCTGTTACTCAAGATTTCTCAACGTGCACGAAATACGACTTCTACTTTTAACTATTCAATTCCATGAATATAATTAATTTACAACCTTTAATTATTATCAAGTATGGCTATAGGTATGCCTATACCAGACTTCTAGCCTCTATTACAGACTGATCATAATATATCAGGTACAGCTATTCCTCCTACGTTCCCTGGGTTCGATCCTCGGGGGAAATAGCAATCCTGAGTTCAAGTCCCTGGGAGGACACGACATCCCCATATGAGAGTGATGTTGTGACATGTATTGCTGAATTTGTGGCGAGCATTTGAACAGTTGTCCCCATATGAGAGTGATGTTGTGACATATGTTGCTGGATTTGTGGCGAACATTTGAACAATTGTTCCCATATAACAGTGATGTTGTGACATGTATTGTTGGATTTGTGGCGAGCATTTGAACAGTTGTCCCCATACGACAGTGATGTTGTGACATATGTTGCTGGATTTGTGGCGAGCATTTGAACAGTTGTCCCCATATGACAGTGATGTTGTGACATATGTTCCTGGATTTGTGGCGAGCATTTGAACAGTTGTCCCCATATGAGAGTGATGTTGTGACATATATTGCTGGATTTGTGGCGAGGAAGGTAGAATACCTTATCAAATGTGCGGTATGCTTGAGTGCTTTGAGAAGTGCCAGAGGGAACTACACAGACTATGCTTTAATCAAGGAGGAGATGGACTCTGGAGGTGAGGAGTTAATCATGCCCTCCAAATATGTGATAGTGTTGTGTAAGTTGACTGAATGTGCTCTCAGAAATATCAGTGTACTAAGGAGCAAAGAAGTTCATCAGAAGGTCCTCTGTAGGATGTTGAGGTCAGTGAATGAAACCTTGTTTAACGGTTTAAAGGACCATTTACTTGATCAAGAATTTTCACAGAGCCATGAAATTGACTTGTTTCAGTTAACTGTGAAGTGTTGTGTCATTTCCAGAATGTGACATGAATGCGCTAAAGAAGAGGAGAAAAGAGACAGAAAGAAAGTAAGAAGAAAGTAAGAAGTGTATTGAACAAGTACATATTGTTCAATCATCAGTTATTTACGACAGTATTGTGAATACATGCAATTCTCAGTTTTAAAAACATCCATGATCTTCAGCCTGGAGAAGAATGGTGAATAACGTACATGTAAATATTTGTTTCCTGCGTTCTATCATACGTTTGTGTATTGAATGGCTGCAGCTGTTTTGGTGACTTGTAGCCTACATGGCCCCCTATCTTTCACCATATTGTAATTATGTTACTGTACATTTTAAGGATAGTTTTGTGAATTTTACATCTCATTAGGATTAACTTAGTTATAGTTTTATACAGCCCTAGCATTTAGAACAGTTGAACAACTTTTGGTGTGTGTGTGCTTATTCATGACTGATAGTGGATGATAACCTAGATGTTAGGCTCTGTAAAACAATAATCATTATCATGCATAACTGTACATCTATAAACTAAATGTGAAGGCCAGTGAATAAGTTACATAATACATCAGAATATCACACACATATAATGATACTTAAGAGTTTTCATACAAACAGTAATGGAAATATTCATAGGGAATTGCATAGTTTAAATCAATAAATCACAGAGAGCACGCTGATATTGGGATTTAAAACGACTCCGCAATGCTGAAGGAACTTTACCAAATGAATGGAGAGTTGCTATAGTAGCCCCTGTATATAAAGGAAAGGGTGAGAGACATACAGCTGAAAATTACAGGCCAGTCAGTTTGACATGCATTGTGTGTAAGCTTTGGGAAAGCATTGTTTCTGATTATATTAGACATGTTTGCGAAATTAATAACTGGTTTGATAGAAGGCAGTTGGGTTTAGGAAAGGTTATTCCACTGAAGACCAACTTGTAGGATTCCAGAAAGATACAGCAGATATAATGAATTCAGGAAGTCAATTGGACTGTATCACGATTAACCTATCTAAGGCATTTGATAGGGTAGATCATGGGAGACTACTGGCAAAAATGAGTGCAATTGGACTAGACAAAAGAGTGATTGAATGGGTGGCTCTGTTTCTAGAAAATAGAACTATTCGGAGAATTAGAGTAGGTGAAGCTTTATCTGTCCCTGTAATAATTAAGTGGGGAATTCCTCAAGGCAGTAGTATTCGACCTCTATGTTTTCTTATATACGTCAATGATATGTGTAATGAAGTGGAATCAGAGATAAGGATTTTCGCAGATGATGTTATTCTGTACAGAGTAATAAATAAGTTACAAGATTGTGAGCGGCTGCAAAATGACCTCGATAATGTTGTGAGATGGACAGTCGGCAATGGGATGATGATAAACGGGGATAAAAGTCTGGTTGTGAGTTTCACAAATAGGAAAAGTCCTCTCAGTTTTAATTACTGTGTTGATGGGGTGAACGTTCCCTTTGGGGATCATTGTAAATACCTAAGTATTAATATAAGGAAAGATCTTCATGGGGTCAATCACATAAATATGATTGTAAATAAAGGGTACAGATCTTTGCATATGGTTATGAGGGTATTTAAGGGTTGTAGTAAGTATGTAGAGGAGAGAGCATATTTGTCTCTGGTGAGTCCCCAACTAGAGTATGGTTCCGTGTATGGGACCCTCACCAGAATTGATTCAGGAACTGGAAAAAACATCCAAAGAAAAGCAGCTCGATTTGTTCTGGGCGATTTCCGACAAAAGAGTAGCGTTACAAAAATGTTGCAAAGTTTGGACTGGGAAGACTTGGGAGAAAGGAGACGAGCTGCTCGGCTAAGTGGTATGTTCCGAGCTGTCAGTGGAGAGATGGCGTGGGAGGACATCAGTAGACGAATAATTTTGGGTGGTGTCTTTAAAAGTAGGAAAGATCACAATATGAAGATAAAGCTGGAATATAAGAGGACAAATTGGGGCAAATATTCGTTTACAGGAATAACTTACCAAGGGAGATGTTTAATTAATTTCCAATTTCCTTGCAATCATTTAAGAAAAGGCTAGGAAAACAACAGATAGGGAATCTGCCACCTGGGCGACTGCCCAAAATGCAGATCAGTAGTGATTGAAAGTATTGATATGCTCTTCTTATGGAAGACCACCTTGTTTTGCCTACATCAGCTGATCGCTCAGAGTTTGATGATGGTGCCACGCTTGGTCGGTAGAAACATAAGGAGCGCCCTCTCTATCTATTTTTATGCTCAAAGACTTGTATTCTCTCTAACATCTCCGATCTTAACTAGAGTTTTCTTCTTATTTCGGTTCCGTGTTAACATTAAGTATGTCTTCATCTGTCTCTCTAAATTTACTTCACTATGAATCCTCTCTTACCTTCTTCGTTCGTGTGTTTATCGTGTTGCTGTATTTCCTGCACCCTCCAATATTATTTTTATAATTCCTTCTTTCTTTCTTCGAATTAAGGACGTCATGTGTTCTAGGGCTTGTACAAGGATACATTGTCTTATTTCTGATGTTCCTGTAATTTTTTCTTTAGATATATGCCATATTCCTTCACTGTTTGTGACAGTTCTAAAGTTGTTTGTAGTCTCACCAGTCTTATGCTTTCTTGAACATCTCCTTAACCTCTGCGACATTTTTCTCTGTTCAGTGCTGACATCCTGGAGGAGGTGCGGTGTTCTTTGTGATATCCAAGATCATTTTTCTCCGTGATTCCTTGCTCTTTTAAAACATGCATTGTTCCACACGTACTGTGTGGACTCTTCCTCGTAGACTCTGTCCCATCTTATCCATATTTTCTGGTCCTATCCTCATTACATGGTTCAGACGACGAAGCCAAACCTGGTCTGAAGTCCTCCTTTCAGTGTTACGTTATTTTAGGACCGAGTTACTTGAGCTTTGTTCGGTCCATGGAATTCTCAACATGGTGTTCAGCAAAACATTTCTGTTGGAACCGCTCTTTCCATCACCTTTCTTAATGTCCACGACTCACATCCTTCTTAGCCGGCCCCGTGGTATAGGGGGAGCGTGCCTGCCCCTTACCCGGAGGCCCCGGGTTCGATTCCCGGCCAGGTCGGGGATTTTTACCTGACCTGAGGGCTGGTACGAGGTCCACTCAGCCTACGTGATTAGAATTGAGGAGCTATCTGACGGTGAGATAGCGGACCCGGTCCAGAAAGCCAAGAATAACGGCCGATGGGTTTTGTCGTGTTGACCGCACGACACCTCGTAATCTGCAGGCCTTCGGGCTGAGTAGCGGTCGCTTGGTAGGGCAAGGCCCTTCATGGGCTGTAGTTTCACATTATTCTTCTTTAAGTGCCATGTCTGGTCTCCACACTGGAGAAAGCCAACTCGGTGTCATCCATACCTTGGTACGGGAAATATTGGACGGTTTGCCAGTCTTATTTTCACATCCTTTTGATAATTCCACAGTCTTGTTAACATTTTACGATACAATACAATACAATACAATAGATTTATTTTGTCTGGCAAGATTAAGGCCATTAGGCCCTCTCTTCCATCTAACCAGAAAATACAGTTTTTACATGTGCAAAATTGAAATAAGTACACTTACAATTGAAACATCTTGCAACTACTAAACAATACAATATTATGATTAAAAAAGGAAAAAAATAGGAGAATGATGATGATGATGATGAAGATGATTATTTACACAATTATGACATGATTAGCGAATTTATATTATCCTTGGTAATAACAGTGGGATTATATAAAGTCTATAGTTTGAGGAAGGCTAAATCTACAATATTTCCATAGCATTACTTAGTAGGCAGCGGTGACAAAGTTGCCTAAAACTAGCAGGTGAGGCTCCTCTGACAGAGACGGCTAGTGCACTCCATTGTCGTGCCGAAGAAATAACAAATGAGTTTGTGTATCGTGTAGTGCGGTGAGGTGGAATAGATAAGAGTGTACCAGATTTTGAGCGTGTTCCAAAACTGTGATTGGATGAGAGGTGGTGAAATTGACTGTACAAGTAGGGAGGTGAGCATGAGGAGAGTATTCGACGAAGAAGGCATAAAGCATGAAGATTACGGCGCTGTTTGAGTTTTAGCCAACCGAGTTCATCGTAGGCAGGTGTAACATGGTCAAAGTAACGTAGGTCACATATATAGCGAGCACAGGCGATTTGCGCGCGTTGTAGTTTGTCGTTAAGAGTAGTAGTCAGGTCGTTGTACACGGCGTCACAGTAGTCGAAGTGAGGCAATACCAGAGTGCAAATAAGGCGTTCCTTTAATATTCGAGAAAATATGTTGCGGCATCTTCTAAGTGAGTTAAGTGTCGCAAATACTTTTCTGGAGATGCTGGTAACCTGCTGCTTCCAAGAAAGATGTTCGTCTATCATAACGCCGAGATCTTTGACAGATTCACTGAAATCAATGGGTGAATTTTGTAGGTAGAGTTTTGGTAAAGTGAATTTGCTTATAGTTTTTGAATAAAGCCGAGGATGTGAAATTATTATAGCTTGAGATTTTACGTTATTTAATCTAAGTCCATGCATGTCAGTCCAGTTACAGATTTCTTGTAAGTCTCTATTGAAATTTTTAATTTCATCGGTTAGTCTTTCCGGTTCACAGTGCAAGTATAATTGTATATCGTCAGCGTACATGTGGTGTCTGCAGCTGTTTACCGACGACGTAATATCATTGATATAGGCAGAAAATAGAAGCGGTCCTAGGACAGACCCCTGTGGAACACCAACCACTACGGATCGCCAGGATGAATATTCATTGTTGTTGTTTCTTACACACTGCAGACGACCGCGGAGGTATGAATTCATCCACTGAAGACTGTTTGTCGAGAACTGGAGTTTAAATAATTTTGAAAGTAGTATGTCTATGTCAACAGAGTCGAAAGCTTTAGAGAAATCAAGAAGAGCTAGTATGGTAACTTGTCTCTTATCCATCGCATTGCGAATGTCGTCTGTAACCTTAAGTAGTGCACTACTAGTGCTGTGGTTACGTCGAAAACCAGTCTGGTGTTCGTCAAGATTATTGTGTATTTGCAAGTAGTTGGAGACTTGTTGGTGTACAATGAATTCTAGGGCTTTCGAAAGGACCGATAATATGCTCACAGGTCTATAGTCAGTTACGTCTTCAGGCGGTGATTTTTTAGCGAGCGGGACGACAACGGCAGCTTTCCATAAGGAGGGATACGTGCCAGTCATTAGTGTGTGGTTAAATATGTGAGTTATAGTAGGTAAAACTATGTCAATTATTGTCTTAATAAGTTCTATTTCTATGTGTCTATCCCTTTGGACTTCGATTTTATTCTAAATATGGCTTGTTTAACTTGCGAGGGTGTCACATGTGAAAAGTAGAATTTTTCTCTGTCAGGTGCAGGGGAGTTGTAATTGCTGTATAGTGTTCTATGTTTCCTTTCTCTGTCAATGGTATGTCCGGGAGTGGTAAAATATGTATTGAGGGAGTCCAGGGATACGTCAATAGGATAGTCGTCTCTTTGTTTACCTATTCCCATGTGTCTTAGTTCTTTCCAAGCCATAGCAGGTCTAGTATTTTGATTTACCAGGGTATGTGCATGTCTAATTCTAGCGTTGCGTACTGACTGCGATGTTTTATTTCGTAGCCGTTTAAATGCGTCAAAATTGTCTCGTGTCGGTTGTCGCTTAAACTTTCTATGTGCGGCATCTCGTCTTGCCATTAACTCCTTTAGCTCTAAGTTTAGCCACGGTGCTGGGGCTCGCGTTACCCGTACTGTTTTCGGCGGGGCGTGTCGATCATAGAGCGCTGTCAGATATTCGTTAAATATGTTTACTTTAATGTCAATGTCGTCAACTTTTAGTATATGGTGCCATGGAACATCTAGTGAGTCTTCAGTGAACATACTGTAGTCAATTTTAGAGAGATCTCTGAATGTAATAGTCCTTGGTTTTGTCTTTCGGGTCCTTAAGGAGTAGAATATGTATATTAGGTCATGAGCTGAAATTCCTGGTACAGATGTCTGTCCGTGTTGTAGTACTTTGTCTGTATTCTTGACAATCATTAAGTCGATTGTCGTGTGTGACGTGGCGGTGTGGTGAGTAGGGAGTGTTTGCAAAATGCTCATATCGCAAGATGTAGTCATGTTTAAAAGCTGCCGACATTCGGCATTGTTGTTTCCAGTGTCTGTGTTAAAGTCGCCCATGACAATTACATGTTCATATTGCGGGAGTACGCGTAACAAAGCATTCTCTACATCCTCCAAATGTCCAATCGCAGGTGGCTTGTACACCACACAGACAGCACATTTCTGATGGGCTACGATTATTTCCAAGAGCAGGAACTCCGGTCTTCTATTGTATTCGCTATCTGAACATGCAATTATCCTAGGCTCTAAACTGGTTTTGACTATCGCTGCTACACCTCCTCCCCTCTTTCCAGCTCTGTCGTTCCGAAGTAAACAGTAGCCAGGTATGTTGAAAGTTTTCGAAGGGATCAGATCATGAAGCCAGGTTTCAGTGAGAAGGCAAACATCAAATACGTCCGGGACAAGTTCTTTAAGTTCGTGGAAATGGGCAGACAATTAATGTACATTTAGATGGGCTATATGGAGACCTTTCGGGAAAGAGGAAACTTTAGCTAGGAGCAGGTCTCTAGTTGAGTGAGAAGGAAGGGGGGTAATTCCAGAAGGGGTCTGTGGACAGTTGTCACAAGGTCGTGTTCTGTTTGTGGAGAGTGGAGGGGTGAGTGAGGCCTTAAACGGGATTGTGGCTGGGAAGGAATGTCCGGTACAGTCAGAGGAGAGTAACCCATTAGTGCTCGTTGCCACCTTATGAAAAAGTAATAATTATGCGAATGAGATAATCTAACTAAAGTGAGCTAATCTAATTACCTTATAAAAAATTAATAATTATGTGAATGAAATAATCTAAGTACAGAGCTGGACTGATGAATGAATGTCCGCCGATCACTCAGGCTGCTCAAGGTGAGTTCGTTTCTAGTATTCTCGGGGTTTTTCTAGACTTTTCTTTTTGATCTTTCCTTCCGATCTTTTGCCTAATTCGGCTTCTAATTTCTTCCCCAGGTTCCTCAACCCATATTGAAGTGGGAATTAATTCTTTGGATCTTACCAAGTTCATGTTTACGTTTATTTTCCGGAACCAAACTACAGAACACACAGAGTGTCAACTTCATATGACAATAAACCTCGCAGCATAATTTAACAGTTTTAGAAAACTAAAGTTATATATAAGCTGGACAAACCGCCATGGGTGTACAACAACGGAGTCATTATTTTAACGGATTTTAAAATGGAATGCAACTTCATCTACCATATTTTATTTTATATTCATCTGTGCAAATGTTATAGTGTGTTTTTAAAGTTGTTTTAAGTTATATTTTATATTCACCCATGCAGATGTTATAGTATGTATAAAATTGTTTTAGAGTTTTATTGTGTTTGCCCGATTTGACTTTGTGGCTGATGAAGGCACATATCTGGTGCCGAAACTAGTACCTCATTTGAACGATATGTGATTCTTTCACTTTAATAAATATCTTTGTATTGAATAGGAGGAACACTCTTAATTTTTAAATATTGTAATTTTTAAATATTGTAGTTGTACTTCCTCTTAAAACAATAATCACCACCACCACCACTTAGATCCCGTACAATTATAGTTGTTTTCCCGTAGCACATGACATGACATTGTCATTTCTGAAAGACTAGTGATCGTTAATTTCGGTTGGCGATGAGCTCGAATAATGATTATATTTTGTTTATTGGGTGCATTATTTACCTCCACCCCGATTGTTTCGCAGTTATCGAGAACACATTCTAACGTACTGCTTCGCTCTGACTTAACACAAATGAAAATCCCCCCCCCCCCCCCCCACTTTCAACCTTCTATCCCATCTAAATGTTAGAAATTTTGACCTGAATATTTCTGAATGATATATGTTATCCGATAACCAACTTTCCGTTCCCATTATATTAGGGTCACTCGTATCAAACAATTTTTCGAATTTTACGATTTTATTATCAATAATTCCGCGGTTTACCTGCGACAATCTAAGAAACTTACTGCCTCTCACAATATCCTGTTGGTGGCTCCCGTCGTGGATCGACATTCGGCTTCCCGTTCTGCGCAGTCATATGTTTGGTTGGGAAAGGACTCCGTAACCCTCGAAAAGAGTTCACCTAGTCTCGCCAGTACTCGCTGGTTCATATGAAGTCCATCCCTAATGAAGGCCCTGTCGTCTATCCAAATGTTGCCGTTTACAAAGGAAGCTCTTCGTTCAATCGGCCAATGTTCTTCCATGATACATATGGTCTCCACTAATTACAACATTTATCTTTTCTTAGTCGAGTTTACTAGATCATAAATGTCACCCATTTTATATTCAGTCCGTTGCCTTTTTCAATCATTAATTCCTACGTAGAAAATTACTGCTTCCTCATTCCCGCCGCATTCGTCCTCTATTTTCCTGTTCAACTGTTCCACTCATATTCCCGAATGCACATCACTTTCACTGACCTATTTTCTTGTCTTATATGCTGCACGATAGAATCGCTTATCACCACACAATTTACAGGTTTCATATTCTCCACAGATGAATGAGTGCCTACATTTCTTATATACACTTCCAGTAACTTCTGTTGTAGATCAGCAATCATGAGATTTGCTTCACATAATTCCCGGTGTAGTTCGTCAATTTTTTATTTGTCGCTCGTCATATTCCCAGTCACGAAACGCTTGCTAACATGCCATCCTTTCCACTATCTAGGGCCTGTAGCTTACTACACTCGAACTGAAACCACATTCCACACGTATAACTCTCAGCACCAGATCTTAAGTTCCTCTTACATTCCATACACTTCATGTTTCCGTTACTACCCCATCTAAAGCTGGTTGAACAGGGTCCGGTTTGACTCCAAGCCTCCTGTAACAAGTAGTGCGGTAATGAGCCCCCCTGGATACAACACTCCCCGGGCAACCGCCTGCTGCAGGTCCGCATTCCAGCACGCACTCCTCAGCCCCCTGTAACAAGTAGTGCGGTAATGAGTGCCAACGATACAACACTCCCCGGGTAACTGCCTGCTGCAGGTCCGCATTCCAGCACACACTCCTCAGCCCCCTGTAACAAGTAGTGCGGTAATGAGTGTCAACACTCCCCGGGTAACTGCCTGCTGCAGGTCCGTATTCCAGCACGCACTCCTCAGCCCCCTGTAACAAGTAGTGCGGTAATGAGTGCCTACACTCCCCGGGTAACTGCCTGCTGCAGGTCCGTATTCCAGCACGCACTCCTCATCCCGCTGTAACAAGTAGTGCGGTAATGAGTGTCAACACTCCCCGGGTAACTGCCTGCTGCAGGTCCGTATTCCAGCACGCACTCCTCATCCCGCTGTAACAAGTAGTGCGGTAATGAGTGTCAACACTCCCCGGGTAACTGCCTGCTGCAGGTCCGTATTCCAGCACGCACTCCTCATCCCGCTGTAACAAGTAGTGCGGTAATGAGTGTCAACACTCCCCGGGTAACTGCCTGCTGCAGGTCCGTATTCCAGCACGCACTCCTCATCCAGCTGTAACAAGTAGTGCGGTAATGAGTGTCAACACCCCCCGGGTAACTACCTGCTGCAGGTCCACATTACAGCACGCACTCCTCATCCCGCTGTAACAAGTAGTGCGGTAATGAGTGTCAACACTCCCCGGGTAACTGCCTGCTGCAGGTCCGCATTCCAGCACGCACTCCTCAGCCCCCTGTAACAAGTAGTGCGGTAATGAGTGCCTACACTCCCCGGGTAACTGCCTGCTGCAGGTCCGCATTCCAGCACGCACTCCTCAGCCCCCTGTAACAAGTAGTGCGGTAATGAGTGCCTACACTCCCCGGGTAACTGCCTGCTGCAGGTCCGCATTCCAGCACGCACTCCTCAGCCCCCTGTAACAAGTAGTGCGGTAATGAGTGTCAACACCCCCCGGGTAACTGCCTGCCGCAGGTCCACATTAGAGCACGCACTCCTCAGCCCCCTGTAACAAGTAGTGCGGTAATGAGTGTCAACGATACAACACTCCCCGGGTAACTGCCTGCTGCAGGTCCGCATTCCAGCACGCACTCCTCAGCCCCCTGTAACAAGTAGTGCGGTAATGAGTGTCAACACTCCCCGGGTAACTGCCTGCTGCAGGTCCGTATTCCAGCACGCACTCCTCAGCCCCCTGTAACAAGTAGTGCGGTGATGAGTGTCAACACTCCCCGGGTAACTGCCTGCTGCAGGTCCGTATTCCAGCACGCACTCCTCATCCCGCTGTAACAAGTAGTGCGGTAATGAGTGCCTACACTCCCCCTGTCTGCTTGCCCATATCCCGATTGCTGTTCGACAAGCCTATATGAAAATACCCATCGCTGCACAAACACGTCTGCTCCCTTCAACAGTGAACTAGCAACTCCCCTTGTCAACTAGCGACTAGACGTGAATTAATGTGGCACTTCTGGGCATCTTAGAAAATTAAAACTTGGTACCAAAGAAGCTAATGACTTCAGGATCCCTGGAAATATCGAACATTTTCAAAATACCGTGAGGGAGCCTCGCTGGGACTCTCAAATTTGGGCCTCAGCATAAGAACGCAGTCAGATATATTTATGCAAAACCATGTCGTATAGGTTTCATGGGTGCAAATTTTCCCGAATGCCCTAATTTTTAACCCTTCCCAAAAATCAAGAAGGCGGTGCAATCTGCCAGACGAGCTATAAAATTGACATTTGGCAAAATTATAGCTTTTAGCCTGTAACCGACTGAAAAAATGACGAGGTATTTAAATTTTTCATCGAAATATGGGGGCTATTTTAATGACGGTTCAGACATTCTCTTCGATTTATTTGGTGGCTAAACGCTAATTTTCATCACAAAACGGATGGCACAATCTCAGTTCAATTTGGAGTGATCTACAATTTTGATCCTATGATTTTTGAGTACCTCTCTCCCTTATGCATTGGATTTGGCGGTATTTCTCCTTTGCCCTTAAGTTTTTTGATTTTCAGACGTACATTTCTTAGTTTGATACACTTACGGAAAAGATAGAATCATCTAATTTGGCACACATATTGAAACGACCGATGGCCACATGCGACCCAAATTTCATGATTCTAGCTTCGACATAAATATGCAAAAAGGAAGTAGTGTGTTATAAATGTACCCAAATTTTGCCCTATTCATCGTCTCAAACTCAATGTAGCCCATGAAAATATCGTAGATACGAGAAAGTGTTATAGGCCAACGATGTAGAACAATAGAAGGGGCGCAATCCGTTTGTCGGTGTGATGTACTGTTTAGGAGCAGTAAATCTCGAAATGAGGATCTGCATTGATAAACATGCCCATGTCTATCTGTCATCTATCTTCTATCTATCTATCTATCTATCTATCTATCTATCTATCTATCTATCTATCTATCTATATATATATATATATATATATATATATATATATATATATATATACAAAATGTATGTATGTATGTATGTATGTATGTATGTATGTATGTATGTATGTATGTATGTATGTATGTATGTATGTATGTATGTATGTAAATGACACATGTCCTCCTAAACCACTGGAGCAAAATCAACGGAACTTGGTACACCTATAATTTACTGTCTGGAGACGAGCACTGTGGGGGTAAGCCATCCCTAGCCCTCTTGGGGTTGGGGGTCAGGGGTATTACGAAGCAATTAATCGAAAATAGTGTCTAATACATAGTTTTCAGTTTCGCTGAGATGAATAGTGACATGCCCGATATTATGAAGTCCAAGTTAAGCCCCTTCGGGTTGGGGGCGAAGGGGGTTGTTATGTAAGAATAATCGAAAATAGTGTCGAATCCATACATTTCGGTGTCGCTGAGATGAATAGCGAAAAATCCGGATATTTTTAAAGTACAAGTTCGGTCCTCTTTGTGGTTGGGGCGTAAAAATATTAACTACTATCTGCAAAATTACTATGGGGGCAAGGCACCCCTAGGACCTCTAGGGAAGAGGATGAAGTATAATCCATAATAATGAATGGAAGTCGTTTTGGTACGATCTATATATATATATATATATATTGTTCTTTATATATAAATTAAGGTATAAAATGAAAATAGACGTGAACTAATGAGGCACTTCCAGGCATCTTAGAAACTTAAACCTTGGTGCTAGAGAAGCTGATGACTTCAAGATCCCTAGAAATATCGAAAAGTAGCAAATGTACCCGTGCTTCGCTACGGTATTGTACATTGAATATGGATATCGAAGTAAATTACTGTACATGCAGAGAATAAGTTTTTTAAATTGCAGGGCTCTTAGTGTTATCCGAGAAACAGCATGGAGAAGTTTCCATACTTTGTTTCCAATGTAAAGTGTGAATTGCGGAGTTGTGATGATAACGGCAGGCTCACTAGCCTATTGCCATTGACAATCGAACTGGTAAGTTTACATTATATTGGCAGGCCCCATTGCCTAATGCGGGGTCACAATCGATTTGGAAAGTTTTCGTTACAATCGAATTTCCCCTTTCCTACATCCAGACTGTCTACAGTTGAGGAGATTTTATTATAATGGCAGGGAACTTCCGTACTGCTAGTCAAAACTGAGTTGTGCTGTTATCATTACTGTAACGGGGTTACCCGTGGAGCAGGAAGAGGTTGTAGAATGTGCCGTGAGAATGGGTATATCTACAGTATCACGAAGTGAATTAAAATTGTAAAAGGTTATATTTTCCTTTTTAGAACTTCAAACTTAACAATCTTTCACCGAGTGAACACAATAATATCAAGTACAATGACAAAGTAGAAACAAGACCAGAAAGATCTAAATTTTAGTGATTTTTACAAATCCTGGGCTTCAAGCCCCCCGCTTCACGATTTCTGAGCTCCCAGCTCAAATTTACAAGGAGCACAGATTTATTCAAGGGCAAAAATCCCCTAATTCATGGAACACTTGCTCCCGAAATACAATTTCCAGCCTTCTAGAGGCACTCTTTACAATTACAAAATTTGAAAAAGAGCTAACAGGCTCTCGGTTCCATACTGCCTACTCAAGGCAACATTACATCAATCTCGGATCTCTCAAACCACCATTTACAAATGGAACTAATTTTTAGATGGATATTAACTACCCAACCTACTGGGCCTTCGTGGAATAGGAATAACAAGTTAAATTAATGGCCCAAACACAAAATGAAAGGTGGCGTATGCTTGCACTCCTAGATATGAAGACTTAAAAACCTAAGTGGCTCTAGGCCGATGAAACAGGGGCTATTTCTATACTACTGATATAACTCGTATAGAAATTACATTAACACATTACAGTAGAAAAACAGTTCGAGAAAAACGTAGTCACCCCAAACCAAGATGAAGGGGAGCTCGAGAGGGTACTTCACTCTCTATCCCCGGTTTACGGTTAAAGATTTTAGCCGGAAGAAAGTTACATTTTAGAAAAGCTTGTTTCATAACTAAAGAGTCGGCCTTTCCCTCTGGTTAAACTGCGGAGGTAGCAAGAAAGAATAAAGTTATGTGGCCATTACCTTGTAGATGTTCTAGCTGCTGACGAAGGAGGTTGCCCGCCTCCTGCTTAACACACACACTCAGATAGACGTCGATCAATTGGCCAAGAAACGTTAAAAGCCGCAGTTTATAAACCCTCAGGGAAGGTGAGATCATTCAAGATTAATCAGGACACGCCCCCTTAAATTTTATTGGCAAATACAAAGTGAACAGGAAATATGGGATTGTTTGAAAATTAATTACCAAAATTACATGACTGGCTAGATTCAAAACTGGCGGAAAGAAAGGAAGTATTGCCAACCAAAAAATAAATGAACATAGATCAGTTATGGTCAACCTAGGAATACAAAACTTATTTAAATTATAATTCTTTCACTTTGCACCATGGTGCATGATCATAAAGTTTTGGTAGTGTCATCTGTAGAAGAATGTCCAAACTTCTTGATGAATGGCAAACAAAACAAGGAGAAATTTAGTCAATTTAGGAAACGTCACTACAAAACAATTACTTAGTATTTCAGTGGTGACATCTTCTGATTAAAGTTCTAAGTTCCTGTTGTAGTAGTTTCCACTTTTGTTCGATAGAGGAGTTTATTAAGGCGCTAATTTTGAATGCGCGGCGTTTAGGTGTACCACCCCGTACAATTACAATGACAGCCCCCCTTTTCTAATGCCAGCCAGCTTACTACCATTCACACCAAGCTGGTGACTTTCCATCAAAATAGCAGGCCACTATGCCTAATGACAGTCACATTTTAAATGGGTACATTTCTTCATAATGGCGGGCACCCTTGCCTACCGCCAAATACAATCGGGTGGGGAAGTTTTCAACAAAATTTCATGCTCCCTTGCCTTCTGCAAGTGAAATCGAGAAGGAATTTTTCGTTAAATTGGTGGGCCACGCTTACTAATGCCACTTACACAGGAGTTAGAGCAGGACTCCATTCCTACTGCCAGTCAAAGTCGATGTGGGGAGTACTGATTACAACAGCATTCACACATTTCTTGACCGCTAAAAATCGACATCAGTGAATATATATACATCTGCATACAGAAGTATATGCATGTATATTAATTGCTGCTAAACGGTACGTCATATGGACAAACGAATTGTACCATACGACGCCGTATTCAGTGGTAAAAATGGCTGATCGTATTATATTTTCTCTTATCTAGTCTATTTATGGGATATTGAGTTAGAAACATTGTATAGGGTGTAATCTGGGCAAGACTGTATCACAGTGCCTTGCTACAAAAATAGCATTTGTCTCGCATATGGCTACTGTGAGGGCCAATGATCGTGTAGATTTTGATGATTCTTTCTTTCCTATAAGTGATTCAAAGTGTGAATTATGAGTGTAAGACGTGCGAGAAATAGAGACAAATCTAACATATAGGGGATAGAGATACGAAAGAAGTTGTAGATCACTCCAATTGAGGACCGTTTTTTCAAAACTCGCTCATTGCAAAAATGGGGTGAATTGAGTTATACGCGTGACGTGAATGTTAGGTCACTTGGCTTTCATGTCCTGAAACTGGTTTTAGCAAAAGTTATTTATTGTCATCACAACAAGCCGCTAAATATGGGTCGTTTTCCCAAAACTCGCTCATTACTACGATATGTGGTATACCAAAACTCGCTCATTACAGCAAACGTCGCTAGACTGCTGGATATTTTGCTGACATGTAAGGAAACTACGGATGCAGTTATTCATCACATATTGAAATATAAGTGTAGGCAAAGCCACTATAGTTGCAATAACTGTACACGAGCGTATTTGCTTCCGGACTTTAACATCAATAAAATGTACATTCAGTTCTGCAAAGAAAGAGATTTAGAAAGGAAATCAAAATGTTCAATCTCAAAGTACAAGCAAATTTTCTATCAGAAATTCATTTTAGGTTTTGGAAATCCACACTCAGATACATTTTCCACGTGTAAAGAACTTTTATTGACAATTAAAGATACGAAAAATGACGTTGTAAGGAACAAGGTTCGTATTGATTATAAATTACACAAAGCACGAGCTAATAATTTTTTTCCATACTTAAAGAAAAGGATGATAGTCATGTTGATGTTATATGTAACATACAACAAAATCAACCCATTCCTAAAGTATCTATAGGGGAAGCATTTTACTGAGACAAGCATGGTTACAGAATCTTTGTGTCATGACAAATGAAAAACGACTGGACAAAAGTAAAGGTTTCTTTTATGAGTGGTTGGAGACAGAAGGGGGTCGTGGAGCGAATGAAAAAGACTATCTTGAGCACTTAGAAAATAATCTTCGCAAGGAAGGGGCTAGATATAAAAAAACTCAGGCTATTTTCAAACTCTTGTGTATCCGAAAATAAGAATAGTATTTTCTTAGCATCTGTGGCACGTTTCCTCGAAAAGTCTTAAGTTTTCACATCAGTTGAACATTATTTTCCCATTCGAGGTCATAGCCTTTTGCCGCCAGATCGAGTGTTCGGGAACGTAGAGAAAAAATACAGAGAGAAAGAAGAGATTGTATCGCCTTTGAAGTATCATAGCCTACTCAGTGATCACGGACAAGTGAGAATACTGCAAAAGGATTGGCACATCTATGATCAGAAGGCAAAATCAAGAAAGATTTTTAAAGGGAAACTACCTGTCAACATCACGAAAACCCGCATCATTCAATACAGGAAACATGAAAATTTCAAGGTACAAGTCTCTGTTCGATACATATACAGTGGTGAATCAACCGTTGTAGAAATACTCAATAAAGGAAAGATTTCCTTCAAGGAAATGTACTTGGCTCCAAAAATGGAAATAGTAAATCACGTTAATAAGGAAAAGAGCCAAGATATGGCAAAATTAATGAAATTCATACAAATACCTGGGGAAGCTAAGGAGTTCTATGAAGCGGTTCTTAAGGGAAAACATACCAAGAACAAGATGAATGTAAGTGATATGATGGAGGATACAGAAGTTGGGGAAACTGATTGAGAAATAAAGAGGTCTAGTCAATAAAGACGGAGATTCATTAATTTTATGTATGTTAAATTTTGAAACACTGGTATCGTATATACTATTACCACTACCATTCTTCATTTATAGTATTGTGATAATGTCTGTGTGTGAATCCTGAGATTTTACGTTTTTAAATTTGTTTTATATATGCTGTGGAGGAAATTTTTTCTCAATAGGATTATGCAATGAGCGAGTTTTGAAAAAAACCAACATTTTCCCCTACCTTTTTTGTAAAAACTATTCAAATTTGTGCTTTTGGTTATACTTATATCAGATTGTAACTAACAAATAAACTTTTTAAGATCTACTTTGTCAAATTATCCCTTTTACTCTATTGCCTAACCAGTTTTTGTCTCTCCTGAAAAATTATGATTTTTCAAGGAGCGAGTTTTGTAAAAACGGTCCTCAATTTGAACTGAGAGTGTGCACACGTTTCGTGGACAGTCGAGATTTTCTTCTGAAGAGGGAGAGCACCGTTCTGTGCGAAAAGTAAAGAATTTCACCTTATTTTCTTGACACGGCATAAGCCCAGGTCTATAAGTACGGGCTGTGAAAGCACCAATGGCAACTTCAATTTTCTTGCTCGTCTGGCAGACTGTGCTGCAGTCCTGAGTTTCGGGGAGAGGGGTAAAAATTAAGACTTTCAGGAAACTAAAAATATGCGGTTGGTCACTATTACCCCTCAAACGGATATCTGTACGAAAATTTCGACGAAATAGTCAATGTACAGATACACGGTCGTTACGAATTTATTTGTATGGATAGATAAGAAATCTGTTCAACGTACAACATCTTTTGGGCAATTTCCGCTAGACTTAGCTTGCAAAACCGACCTTTATAATATATCCCTTATTAACCCTCCTATCGAAATGGTGCACATGAGAAAATATTTTAGAAACTGATTTTCATTAAGGATGGTAGATTTCTATTAATTTTGGATTGCATATTTTGCGGGAGTGTAAAATAGGTAAGGTAAAGGTTATTCTACCCGAAGGCAGGTCCGAACCTCCGCAGAGGTGTTCCTGAGCCGGAGTTTACGTGCGGTAGGGTGACCGGTTCCTTTCCGCTCCTCCCTTCATTACCCCCACCAACAGCGCGTAGCAACCCATCCAACTCCTGACCACGCCCAATGTTGCTTCGGAGATCTCACGGGATCCGGTGTTTCAACACGGCTACGGCCGTTGGCAGTGTAAAATAAACTCCCCGTAAATTTAGGTATTCAGAAATAATATTAGCTCTAAAACCTACCTAAGGACAGGTGGATTATAAATACCACGATTAGTAGAAATACATCCAGCAGTTAAGAACTCAGACAATCCGACAGACACCAAAGGTAAAAGATATGCAGATGGTCATTATTACATTGAAAGGGATAACTGTAGCGAAATTTCTCTCCAAAATAATCAATGTACGGACATAAGGTTGCTACGATTTTATTTATGTAGATGACAGAGAAGCATGGGCACGTTTGTAAAGACTTTTATTTCGAGATTTACCGCTCCAAAACGGTACATCATATCAATAAACGGTCTGCACCATCAGACGTCCCTTTCGTCCCTTTTATCGCTCTACATGTTTGGTTCTGCAATATTTTCTCCTATCTTCCATATATATATGGCTTCGACAGAGTTAGAATATTTGAATGGGGTGAAATATAGGTACATTTTTAACAATTTACATTTATTTCGCATACTTATGTGGAAGATTAAATCATGAAATTTGGCTGGCATATATCTGTTGGTCGTGTCAATGTGTGTTCCAAATGCGACGACTCTATCTTTCCTATAAGTGTGTCAAACTATGAAATACACGTGTAAAAAGTAAAAAATTTACGTACAATCGAGACATACAAACAAATCTAACGTATAAGGGAGAAGAAAACGACAAAACGTAACAGGACCAAAGTTGTAGATCCCTCCAAATTGCACTGAGATTGTGCCATTCGTTTTGTGCAAGGACTTAAACGTTTAGTCACAAAATGCCTCGAGTCGAAGGTCAACACCGTCATTAAATTTGCCTCCATATTTCTATCATCTTCGAGGATAAAAGTGAAAAATTAAACAGGTTGCAACCTAGAACGTATACTTTTGTCAAATTCCAATTTTCTAGCTCAGTGGGCAGATTGTGCTGCAGTCTTGAGTTTCGGGGAGAGGGGTACAAGATAGGACTTTCAGGAAACTAAAGCTAAAAATATGCGGGTGGTCACTATTGAACCATACTGTTCATGGCTCAATTGTATTGATTTTAGTATTGGATATGGGGATTACACAAGGCCACCCACGAAGCCATTGTCTTACAGTATATTTCATAAAGGAGTCCAGAAGAAGCGTTCTTGTGTGAAGTGAGCTCGAGCGTCATTATGAGAAATCTCCAGAACCTCATTAAAGGGAGTTATGTCCCAAGCCAAGCCTCTTGATGAAGACTGGGGACGCTCCCTGGATCCCGGCAAAAATTATATTAGGAGGGAAGAAAGAATTAAATTAATATCTTTGGTTACGGAAGAGTTGCATTGGATTTGAGACAAGAATTGCAACCTGCATAATTTCTGCTTAATTTTGAAATGCATTAGGGCTGCAATCATAAATGCATTCATTAAATGGAGTACTTGACGGGAGTTGCGCGGGAGAACGGCGAGTCGCGGGCGTGCGTATCCTGCACGCGATCAAGCGGCGTGATGACGCTAAACGGGATTATAAAAATAAGGCCGCCTGGCATATCAGTCTCATTCTTGGACCAGAAGGCCGCTTGAACGAGTCGTCATACTGCGTGTTGGTACTGAGAACAACGCTTTGTCTTCGAGCTGCACATACTACTAGTACTACTGTAACTGCGAGGAATTACCCCAGCATCAAGTCAGAACGAGTTTTTGACATCATCATTGCGAGGAAGCCACAACCAGGAGCTGAAGCCAATACGACAACGGGCATCGATCCAGGAACGTTGGGAGCACCTGATCAGCGCGACGTCGAAGGGGACACCTTCCAACTACATAGGGAGCTGTACGAAGGAGCCACACAAGAAAGAATGTCTCCAAGTGGTCAACAGTATTTGATGCAAGCGCCGCAGTCTATCATGATGTGGTAAATTCAGTGGTCCATAGGGAGGGCCGCTCCGTCATGTCATCAATAACATAAGGTCAGAGCTTTCCAATTCTGTTTCAAGCATGTCATTTAAATTTAGATAGGAATATGGGGGGCCGTCAGTCAACAGATTAGTTATGGTAGGAAATTTTCTTGGTAATTATGAGCTAGGCCTCAAGCTCGAACCCCGTACATTAGGGTAGATGATTGTTGTAGATTCGTTGTTGGTGTATTTATGTTTCCTTTGATAGTATTATATTAACGTACGTGTTATTTTTATGGGTCAGGTCGAATTCCTTTGGTCATAGTAGGTTAGTCTAACAGACAGGCACTTTTTATTGTATCGCATTTAGGCATTTGTCTCTGCAGACGTAGATGTGTATAGTTGTGACCAGGATGTAACCCGTGATTCACCCAGCTT
Source organism: Anabrus simplex (assembly GCF_040414725.1). Taxonomy (NCBI): domain Eukaryota; kingdom Metazoa; phylum Arthropoda; class Insecta; order Orthoptera; family Tettigoniidae; genus Anabrus; species Anabrus simplex. Next base: position 65,712,314 of record NC_090277.1, read on the forward strand.
CACTGATAGAGCGAGCGAGTCCGAATATTTGAGAGATACGAGCCCATGAGAGGCAGAAGTAAGATTTGCGATTGATATGAGAGAGCCCAGCACAGTTGAGAGTATATTGGATGTATTGGAGATGCCGTAGTATGGCCATGTGACTATCGCCTAGTGATTAGTGTTTTTGTAGCACCAAGGTTGAGCCCATGAGAGGCGGAAGTAAGATTTGCGATATTGCTGGTGATATTGAGACGGGGGCGGATCGCCCAGGTGTATTTAAAAGAGTACTTTTTAGCAGCCGGGTTACGTGAGGTATTTTGAGAGGCGAGATGTTTTTGCTGGCAGTCAGCTGAGCTCATAAATTATGTGGACTGTCGCTGGTGAAGTGGTTGCGGGATGAGGGTCGTAGTGCCTGACGTCACAGTCTTGAAACTTGGTCATTTTCCTATCTGCAGCTTGTCGAGTTTGTTAAGGGGAGAGACGACCGTGATGTTTGAAAGCAGGAGGAGATCTTTTTTATGTTCTATTTGCTCTACGTTAATTTTTAAAACTGGCCCGTTTGATATTGACACCCGTGGATATGTTGGTTGTGTCCTTTTTATATTGTTTGCATATGAATCTTATACGCCTTACTCGTCATGGGACTAGGGTTCGTGACCGAGTCAGGACACTGTATACTTGTTAGCACCGGGGTTCGATGGTACGAGGCATAGTAAATTTTATGGGAATCACTGTTTGATGTGTATTTCAGCAGATATCCGTTTTTCTAGAGTTCGTTACTTACACTATTGTAACATGCTTGTTACAGCACAGCTGTTTTCGTGAAGGCAGTGAACTGGTTGTCATCGGCTCAACATTATCTTGACCCAAGCATTCTGAAAGCTCTTACATTTGTAAATAATTCAATTTTATGTAATAAATCCCTATTTGTTAAACTTTGAATGCAGCGATGTTTTCTGTTAGATATTTTATTTTATTTGATTTAGCGAATTCTTACCTGAGTAGGCACATGTCCTAGTGTTTTATCTTTATGTTGCCCACTTATTCCCATGTTATCCCTGAGAAGAGCGCTTTTATCCGGCTGAGTGAAGAGGAATGTGTTCAGGTAAGACTATGTGCACCAGCTCACGTCTGTGAGAGTTCTTTCACTACTGTACTCTGGGTTCGAGACCGGCTTTCGCCTGGCCGGAACTTTAGAGTCCAGTAGGGCACACTATTACCCCTTAAACGGATAGCTGTACGAAAATTTCGCCAAAATAGTCAATGTACAGACAAAGGGTCTTTACGATTTTATTTATATAGAAGTCTAAATTGTACCGGTAGTTATACTTCAAATCCGCTCATTTAAAAGAAACGCCTTAACGAACGCTATCTCTCTAACAAAACGTGAAACACCTACTGCATGAAGTTGAGACATTGACCAGAAGATGTCACCAGTGATTTACTGAGCAATATTTTGCTTTGAATTTCACTAAACTGACTGGATTTATTTATTATGTTCTGATTTACGTCAAGAAGTTTGAACATTTCACCATTGATCTCTTTACAAAAACTGTGGTCATGCACTCTGGTGTAAGACGGAAGAATTAGTGATTTACAGAAGTTTTGTGTTCTTATGTTTCCCAACTAAATTACCTTTCATTTATTTTGTTATTTCAAGATTTACACAACTTCTTTCTCATTCCGCCAGTTTTGAATCTGGCCAATTACAAAGTCTCTGTAATTATTTTTCAACCAATCACACATACCTTTTGAATTTGCCAATGAAAATAAGAGGGAGTGTCCGGATTTAGTAATGAACCCTCTCGAAACGTCCCCTCGCATATATAAGCTGCGGCCTTTCAGGCTACCTTGTCTTTGGATTACCGAATTTCTGAGAGTGTGTGTATTAAGTCAGGAGGCGGGGCGCCTCATTCTTCGCGAGGCAGTTCACCTGCCCAAGTAATGGACATAAGTCATATCTCGCTGCAGCTACCTCCACAGACTTACACGAGGGGAAGGTAACATCCTGTTTTCTAAAATGTATGCTTTCCTTCGCCTAATGTAAAATTTCATAAAAATCTTAAACTGTAAATCGGGGATAGAGAGTATGTTACCCTCTCAATTTCCCCTTCAACTTAGTTCTAGTTGACTACGATTTTGTAACTGTAAAGCGTAATTTACCTTCATTCTAGTCACCTCAGTAGATTGGAATTAGCCTCTGCTTTATCGCGCCGAGAGCCCCATTTAGGATTTTATATTTAATTTTCTAGGAGCGCAAGTGCACGCCTCCTTACAGTTTGTGTGCGGGCCAGTAATTTAACCTGTTTTTCTTTTCCGCGAAGACCTAGTAGTTTGGGTACTAGTGACCCCTGTGTACAAATTGTAAAATTGTGAGTTGGGCCTAGAGAGGCCAGGCATTTATAAGATATTTTATGTAATGTTGCCTTGAGTAGGCTGTAAGAAATTAGGAGCACAGTCTCCTTGGTTAAAGTGGGAGAGCTTGTAAGCTATTTTCTGTGATTTCTAATTCAACTGTAATATTGAGTGGTGCCTCCGGAAGGTTGTAAATTTGTATCGGTTGGAGCAAGGTGCTCTTGTTTTTGGAGACTTCTCCTTGTGTATTAAACACTAACTGGCGATATTGTAAAGTTGGAAATTAGGGGCTTGAAGCCGAAATCTGTTAAGTTCTCTAATCTTGGGTTTTCTAAGTCTTGTTTCAAGATTGCTATTTGTACCTGTCTCCTTGTTATTTCACTCAGAGAAAAATGTGTTAAGTTTGTGATTTGAAAAGAAATATAACGTTCATTTTAAAAGTTTTAAATTAATCTTTGATATAGTAGATAGACCCATTCCACCCAGTACCTTCTTTCACCTTTTTCTGCTCCACGGAAAATCCGTAACAAGTGTTAGCAGAGCGTGGTTGGTTGGGTATACGTAAGCCCTTTCGACGTATAAAAGTAGGATCTATTCAGAACTCTAAGAATTTTCTCGGTTGCTGGGAATTTTTCCAAATTATTAACTTTCATTCAATATGTCAGGTCCTCTCGAAGTCCACGCCCAGGTACTTGCGCAAGGAGGAATTAATTTACGAGTTACTCATTACAAAGGTCCAATCAGGTGGCATAGTTTTTAGAGATATTCTGAAACTCTAAGTTCCTGTTGCATTGCCCCATTCCGAGTGATGATCATTGTTTTGATCGTGTGACCTTGATCTTGTCATTCGTTCCCGAGTGCTTCTTAACTGGTGTTCTTCTTCGTACCTTTCCTATCGGTCGCCACTTTAAGTTGTAGTTTTTTAGGCCAGGTCGTAGGGTATGTCCGCGGGCTAAATTCTTCGGTGTAGACCTACTCTCTTTGCAGAGGCCTTCTGACCGACAGTTCCTTAACTCTCTTGCTAAGCCTTTCTGGGTGTCAATTCTTGGGGTTATCTGTCATTGTAAAATGTGCTTGTTTACTTGCACGATTTATTTTTCTTTCTGGTTCGAGCGTTTCTCTGCTCATTCCTTTCCGTTTAGTAAATGGGTGTTTGAGGCATTTTGGTGTCCCTTACGTCCTAATTTTCGGTAGTGGAAGCGTTCTATTTTTAGTGGAGATTAATTTCCTTGGGACCTGACCTCTTCTCTAGGCAGGATCTGAATCTAGTCTATTCCCCATGCTAGATCATTCCGATTTCGCGTCACGTACTGTATTGGCTGGTACGTTTGGCTTGATTGTTAGGTGTGCAGAACGAATTATGTGTTACTCTTGGTCAAGATCCTGTTATTTTTTCACATTTTGAAGCCCCTCCCATTGGAGATGGGTCAGATGGTATAGTGCTTCCAGCATACTTAAATTGTCCTCAGTCATGTTTATTGATTTTCCCCATCTTCGTTCCTCACAACAGGCACAATTCCCGGCCTCACCTTTCTATTATTGACAGGGGCAACTTAATTTAGGGAAGTCTTGCCCTTCATTCGAGATACGTTTTGTCCCTAACTTTCGAACCATTATCCGGTCCTTCTGCTCGTTTCACCCATGATGTCCTTTGCATCTTGATGATTTGTAGGGTTATATTTTTGTGTAATAGGAGATTTTGTATGGGAGTTCTAGGCTCCTTTTGGACATACATTTTCTCTTTTGTGAGTTAGGGTATTTATGATGTAAGGGGCTGGGAGGACGCATTGAGAGTATGTTGTCCTTGTTGGGTATTGATGCATTTTCTTGTGGTATTTTCGTCCGTATTGTGAGGTTGTGGCGTAACCTCTTTTCCTGTGTAATTAGTGTTTGGTGCGTTGTCTTTTAACATGGGTGTAATGAAGTCATCCCGGAGTGATTACCCCTGGTAGGACATTTATATCGATATGAGGCGCGTACCCCTGGTAGGACATTTATATCGAAATGAGGCGTGTTTTTGCCTTTGGATTTATTGATGAGGTTCTACGCGTGAATTTCTCACTTCATGGGAGTTGTACTGTTTTTTTCGGCAGACATTTATGCGGTAGTAAACCATCTTGGTTGTTGTCTGGGGGTTGATTTCTATGAGGTTCTCGATTTTTGCTTTCTTCTCAAAAATTCCTCCTGAGAAGTAGATGCTATTATCCATTGAAAGTCTTCAGTAAAAAATACGTCGGGAGTGAATCATGACAGCCTTCTCTCATAGAGTGTTCCGGAATTTCTGTAGCTTTCTATTTTTGTTTTCGATGTTACCATCTTCTCTAATGTTGGGTGCTCCTTCCTCATTTTGTAACATTGCAATGAATCTAGACATGATCGTGGACGGAGGCCGATCAATTTAAAGGTCGGAGATTAGGTCATGGTTAAAAATTTTGCTCCTGCGGGCAAGCTTGCCCCCAGATTCCATGGGCTGTGCTTCATTCTAGATTTTCTAACACCGGTTATATTATTGGTCAGTAACCCAGAAACAGAGAGGATATTTAGGGTTCACCTCTCTCAGGTGAAACCTGTGTAAATTCAGGGTTGTTTTATATTCGCACTAAACATTGGCAGGAGTTGAACGTTATCTTTCTTTTTAAGAAGCGTCGTACTGCTTAAAAATGATGTAATGTTAATGGCGAGGTCTTCTGCCCCTATTATTATGTACTCTTGTAAAACCTTCCCCTCCGAGAAATTACCTGGTGCCTATTACCAATCCCCGTCTCATTGCTAACACAACGCCGCCCGCCCCTCTGCCTCCAACAAAGAAAAAAAATTGTACGCGCATGCTCCAGCAAAACAATCTCTGTTCGCCAGATGTTATTGTTCTAGCACCCCCTCAGCCGTCGGGGTCCGTGTCTCAACATCTGGCGAGCGATACCGGAGTGGGGAATGGGCCCACTCCACTCTAGTGAGGCCTCCTTTGGAACAGCGCGCAGGTGATCCATCATTTCGGCAAGGGCTGAGGTGCGGTAACTCCACCGCCAATCCACATGGGGACTGCACATGTACATCTGATCTGCGGCGATCATCTCCACGACTACCCCTCTCATAATAGCGGGAGAGGTTGTATCTGAGGATACTTGGGGAGTCCGGGCGACCTCACCTGGGTATCGGCAGTGGCGGAAGGTCTTGCTGTCAAACTCAATCGGCATATCCAAGAATTTCATGATGGCCAAAAGCCTTCAAATCTGTTTCTTCAAACTAATTATCTATAAATGGACTTTCCGCAAGACTTTTCTCACCTATACATTTTTTATGTGCATATCTGCTTCTTTCAAATTTCTTCTGTGTCATCCCAAGGAAGGACCTTTGTGGGAGAGGGAGGTCTGTACCGAAGGAAACCTCAACTCCACTCATTTAAAAGAGGCGCCTTATGGAACGCTATCTCTCTAACAAAACGTGAAACATCTACGTAACGAAGTTGGGTCATTGAACAAAAGATGTTACCAGTGAATTATTGAGTAATGTTTTGCTTTGATGTTGCCTAAACTGACTGGATTTGTTTATTTTCTTTTGGTTTACGTCAATAAGTTTGAACTTTTCTCCACAGATGTCTTTAGAAAAAACTGTGGTCATGCACTCTGATGTAAGACGGAATAATTCGTGATTTAAAGAAGTTTTGTGTTCTCATGTTTCCCGACGAAATTACCTTTCATTTATTTTGTTGTTTCAAGGTTTGCAACACTTCCTTCTCATCCCACCAGTTTTGAATCTGGCCAATTAGGAATTTTCTGTAATCATTTTTCAACCAATCACACATTCCTTGTACCTTTTGAATTTGCCAATAAAAATGAGAGGGAGTGTCCGGATTTAGTACTGAACCCTCTCGAAACGTCACCTCGCGTATATAAGCTGCGGTCCTTCAGGCTACCTTGTCTTTGGATTACCGAATTTCTGAGCGTGTGTGTATTACGTCAGGAGGCGGGGCGCCTCATTCTTCGCGAGGCAGTTCACCTGCCCAGGTAATGGACATCAGTCATATCTCGCTGTAGCTACCTCCGCAGACTTACACGAGGGGAAGGTAACATCCTGTTTTCTAAAATGTAAGCTTCCTTTCGCCTAATGTAAAATTTCATAAAAATCTTAAACTGTAAATCGGGGATAGAAAATGTGTTACCCTCTTAATTTCTCCTTCAACTTAGTTCGAGGTGACTACGATTTTGTAACTGTTTCTCTTTTCTGTAAAGCGTAATTTACCTTGACTCTAGTCACCTCAGTAGATTGGGATTAGCCTCTGCTTTATCGCGCCGAGAGCCCCATTTAGGATTTTATATTTAATTTCCTAGGAGCGCAAGTGCACGCCTCCTTACGTTTTGTGTGCGGGCCAGTAATTTAAGGGGGCTCATACACCGCTCATAGCCATCTCTGCATTGTTACGATTCAAAACACTCTATCTAGGTTGTTTTTCATTGTAACTGCATGAAATTTTGTAAACCAACAAAGGAGACCTTCTAATTGCGTTTACTGTCCATAAACTAAATTTTTTGGCAGTATGATGAAAATATTTACGTAGAAATAATTATCCAATTTTTTATGATAATGTCTCACAAAAAACATGATTTCAGCAAAACTACTCATTATATTAAGTTTAATTTTGTTTTCTGAGTAGCAAACGACATGTAGCCAGGGATAAACAAGTATGTATGGTGTGGGACTATTACTAAAATTTCTGCATATTTTTAAGTTTCAGTTAGGTAAAAATTCTGATTTTTCCTACATACATCTATCAATATTTCATTGATTTTCGGATTGTTTGTAATTATCTTAGTACGTCCTCTAGAACCTGTATAAGGTAATGCACTTGCAAAGTTTCATGGAATTTGAGCGGTAAGTGTGACAGTTATCATGTTTTTGTAACCAAATTAGCAACTTTCGGGGAATCAGCTTTAAAAGTAAAGCAAAAAACCTGCTTTCATACTTCATTAAAATGCTCCAGCAGAGTATGTTACGCCTTCCTTCTCGATGTTTTTGTTGTGCTGTTCGAGTCTCAGCCTTCTCCTTGTTCTGCTTGCCTCCTTAGTGGACTCACAAAGACGCTTTTCTGCTGACCTCGCCCTTTCACAGTCAAGCTGACCCCGTGCACTCCTAGCAGATGCACTTTTAGGTGTTTCATAACTGTTGGGAGAATTTTCATCACCCTGACGTTTTGAATACCTATTACCGCGAAAAGTTCTTCTTTTACAACGAGCTACGCCCCCTTTCTTATTCATATTTCACCAATATCGCACAGACAGAAAAAATCAAATCAACCTAGCACTATGTGATGGTAAATCACAGAACACCAGTGGTAAATCATAACAAACAATACCCAGTCGCCAAGGAGTAATTAACAAAGCAACCTTCTATTCCATGGTTAAAAGAACATCTCCGTGGTTACCAGAACACAGCAGCCGTTGTTAGTGCAATAAGATTAAAAGCATGCACTGAAAAGTTACTGTAAAATATATCTGCCTGTCATGCCACGCCCACTCAGCTGACAGAACAGCACATAGTGTTATTAAAACTGCTATAACTCAGCGAAATATGAATATTTATCAATAAAACTTCGTATATATATATATTCAGAAAGAAAATGTCTTTCAGATGGGACCACAAACAAAAAATCGATAATTTTCTAATTAAGCAGTGTATTTGACCCCTAAACTGTTTTTCTTTTCCACGAAGCCCTAGTAGTTTGGGTACTAGTGACCCCTGTGTACAAATTGTAAAATTGTGAGTTGGGCCTAGAGAGGCCAGACATTTATAAGATATTTTATGTAATGTTGCCTTGAGTAGGCTGTAAGGAATTAGGAGCACAGTCTCCTTGGTTAAAGTGGGAGAGTTTGTAAGCTATTTTCTGTGATTTATAATTCAACTGTAATATTAAGGGGTGCCTCTGGAAGGTTGTAAATTTGTATCGGTTGGAGCAAGGTGCTCTTGTTTTTGGAGACTTCTCCTTGTCTATTAAACACTAATTGGCGATATTGTAAAGTTGGAAATTAGGGGCTTGAAGCCGAAATCTGTTAAGTTCTCTAATCTTGGGTTTTCCAAGTCTTGTTTCAAGATTGCTATTTGTAGCTGTCTCCTTGTTATTTCACTCAGAGGAAAATGTGTTAAGTTTGTGATTTGAAAAGAAATATAACGTTCATTTTTAAAGTTTTAAATTAATCTTTGATATAGTAGATAGACCCATTCCACCCAGCACCTTCTTTCACCTTTTTCTGCTCCACGGAAAATCCGTAACAAGTGTTAGCAGAGCGTGGTTGATTGGGTCTATAGTAAGCCCTTTCGACGTATAAAAGTAGGATCTGTTCGGAACTCTAAGAATTTTCTCGGTTGCTGGGAATTTTTCCAAATCATTAACTTTCTTTCAATATGTCAGGTCCTCTCGAGGTCCACACCCAGGTACTTGCGCGAGGAGGAATTAATTTACGAGTTACTCATTACAAAGGTCCAATCTGGTGGCATAGTTCTTAAAGATATTCTGAAACTTTAAGTTCCTGTTGCATTGCCCCATTCCGAGTGATGATCATTGTTTTGATTGTGTGACCTTGATCTTGTCATTCGTTTCCGAGTGCTTCTTAACTGATGTACTTCTTCGTACCTTTCCTATCGGTCGCCCCTTTAAGTTGTAGTTTTTTAGGCCAGGTCGTAGGTTATGTCCGCGGGCTAAATTCTTCGGTGTAGACCTACTCTCTTTGCAGAGGCCTTCTGACCGACAGTTCCTTAACTCTCTTGCTAAGCCTTTCTGAGTGTCAATTCTTGGGGTTATCTGTCATTATAAAATGTGCTTGTTTACTTGCACGATTTATTTTTCTTTCTGGTTCGAGCGTTTCTCTGCTCATTCCTTGCCGTTTAGTAAATGGGTGTTTGAGGCATTTTGGTGTCCCTTACGTCCTAGTTTTCGGTAGTGGAAGCGTTCTATTTTTAGTGGAAATTAATTTCCTTGGGACCTGAACTCTTCTCTAGGCGGGATCTGAATCTAGCCTATTCCCCATGCTAGATCATTCCGATTTCGCGTCACGTACTGTATTGGCTGGTACGTTTTGCTTGATTGTTAGGTGTACAGAACGAACTATGTGTTACTCTTGGTCAAGATTCTGTTATTTTTTCACATTTTGAAGCCCCTCCCATTGGAGATGGGTCAGATGGTATAGTGCCTCCAGCATACTTAAATTGTCCTCAGTCATGTTTATTGATTTTCCCCATCTTCGTTCCTCACGACAGGCACAATTCCCGGCCTCACCTTTCTATTATTGACAGGGGCAACTTAATTTAGGGAAGTCTTGCCCTTCATTCGAGATACGTTTTGTCCCTAACTTTCGAACCATTATCCGGTCCTTCTGCTCGTTTCACCCATGATGTGCTTTGCATCTTGATGATTTGTAGGGTAATAGGAGATTTTGTATGGGAGTTCTAGGCTCCTTTTGGACATACATTTTCTCTTTTGTGAGTTAGGGTATGTGTGATGTAAGGATATGGGAGGACGCATTGAGAGTATGTTGCTCCTTGTTGGGTATTGATGCATTTCCTTGTGGTATTTTCGTCCGTATTGTGAGGTTGTGGCTTAACCTCTTTTCCTTGTAATTAATGTTTGGTGCGTTGTCTTTTAACATGGGTGTAATGAAGTCATCCCGGAGTGATTACCCCTGGTAGGACATTTATATCGATATGAGGCGCGTACCTCTGGTAGGACATTTATATCGATATGAGGCGTGTTTTGGCCTTTGGATTTATTGATGAAGTTCTACGCGTGAATTACTCACTTCATGGGAGTTGTACTGGTTTTTTTTTTTTTCGGTAGACATGTATGCGGTAGTACACCATCTTGGTTGTTGTCTGGGGGTTGATTTCTATGAGGTTCTCGATTTTTGCTTTCTTCTCAAAAATTCCTCCTGAGAAATAGATGCTATTATCCATTGAAAGTCTTCCGTAAAATTCCGTCGGGAGTGAATCATGACAGCCTTCTCTCATAGAGTGTTCCGGAATTTCTGTAGCTTTCTATTTTTGTTTTCGATGTTACCATCTTCTCTAAAGTTGGTTGCTCTTTCCTCATTTTGTAACCTTGCAATAAATCTAGACATGATCGTGGACGGAGGCCCATCAATTTAAAGGTCGGAGATTAGGTCATGGTTAAAAATTTTGCTCCTGCGGGCAAGCTTGCCCCAGATTCCATGGGCTGTGTTTCATTCTAGATTTTCTAACACCGGTTATATTATTGGTCAGTAACCCAGCCACAGAGAGGATATTTAGGGTTCACCTCTCTCAGGTGAAACCTGTGTTAATTTCATCAATATTTCATTGATTTTCGGATTGTTTGTAATTACCTTAGTACGTCCTCTAGAATCTGTATAAGGTAATGCGCTTGAAATGTTACATGGAATTTGAGCGGTAAATGTGACAGTTATCATGTTTTTTGTAACCAAATTAGCAACTTTCGTGGAATCAGCTTTAAAAGTAAAGCAAAAACCTTCTTTCATACTTCATTAAAATGCTCCAGCAGAGTATGTTACGCCTTCCTTCTCGATGTTTTTGTTGTACTGTTCGAGTTTCAGCCTTCTCCTTGTTCTGCTTGCCTCCTTAGTGGACTCACAAAGACGCTTTTCTGCTGACCTCGCCCTTTCACAGTCAAGCTGACCCCGTGCACTCCTAGCAGATGCACTTTTAGGTGTTTCATAACTGTTGGGAGAATTTTCATCACCCTGACGTTTTGAATACCTATTACCGTAAAAAGTTTTTTCTTTTACAACGAGCTACGCCCCCTTTCTTATTCATAATTCACCAATATCGCACAGACAGAAAAAGTCAAATCAACCTAGCACTATGTGATGGTAAATCACAGAACACCAGTGGTAAATCAAAACAAACAATACCCAGTCGCCAAGGAGTAATTAACAAAGCAACCTTCTATTCCATGGTTAAAAGAACATCTCCGTGGTTACCAGAACACAGCAGCCGTTGTTAGTGCAATAAGATTAAAAGGATGCACTGAAAAAGTTACTGTAAAATATATCTGCTTGTCATGCCACGCCCACTCAGCTGACAGAACGCACATAGTGTTATTAAAACTGCGATAACTCAGCGTAATATGAATATTTATCAATAAAACTTCATATATATGTTCAGAAAGAAAATGTCTTTCAGATGGGACCACAAACAAAAAAAATTGATAATTTTCTAATTAAGCAGTGTATTTGCCCCCTAAACTGTTTTTCTTTTCCACGAAGCCCTAGTAGTTTGGGTACTAGTGACCCCTGTGTACAAATTGTAAAATTGTGTGTTGGGCCTAGAGAGGCCAGACATTTGTAAGATATTTTATGTAATGTTGCCTTGAGTAGGCTGTAAGGAATTAGGAGCACAGTCTCCTTGGTTAAAGTGGGAGAGCTTGTAAGCTATTTTCTGTGATTTCTAATTCAACTGTAATATTAAGGGGTGCCTCTGGGAGGTTGTAAATTTGTATCGGTTGGAGCAAGGTGCTCTTTTTTTGGAGACTTCTCCTTGTCTATTAAACACTAATTGGCGATATTGTAAAGTTGGAAATTAGGGCCTTGAAGCAGAAATCTGTTAAGTTCTCTAATCTTGGGTTTTTCAAGTCTTGTTTCAAGATTGCTATTTGTACCTGTCTCCTTGTTATTTCACTCAGAGAAAAATGCGTTAAGTTTGTGATTTGAAAAGAAATATATCGTTCATTTTTAAAGTTTGAAATTAATCTTTGATATAGTAGATAGACCCATTTCACCCAGCACCTTCTTCACCTCTTTCTGCTCCACGGAAAATCCGTAACAAGTGTTAGCAGAGCGTGGTTGGTTGGGTATACGTAAGCCCTTTCGACGTATAAATGTAGGATCTGTTCGGAACTCTAAGAATTTTCTCGGTTGCTGGGAATTTTTCCAAATTATTAACTTTCATTCAATATGTCAGGTCCTCTCGAAGTCCACGCCCAGGTACTTGCGCGAGGAGGAATTAATTTATGAGTTACTCATTACAAAGGACCAATCTGGTGGCATAGTTGTTAAAGATATTCTGAAACTTTAAGTTCCTGTTGCATTGCCCCATTCCGAGTGATGATCATTGTTTTGATTGTGTGACCTTGATCTTGTCATTCGTCTCCGAGTGCTTCTTAGCTGATGTACTTCTTCGTACCTTTCCTATCGGTCGCCCCTTTAAGTTGTAGTTTTTTAGGCGAGGACGTAGGTTATGTCCGCGGGCTAAATTCTTCGGTGTAGACCTACTCTCTTTGCAGAGGCCTTCTGACCGACAGCTCCTTAACTCTCTTGCTAAGCCTTTCTGGGTGTCAATTCTTGGGGTTATCTGTCATTATAAAATGTGCTTGTTTACTTGCACGATTTATTTTTCTTTCTGGTTCGAGCGTTTCTCTGCTCATTCCTTGCCGTTTAGTAAATGGGTGTTTGAGGCATTTTGGTGTCCCTTACGTCCTAGTTTTCGGTAGTGGAAGCCATCTATTTTTAGTGGAGATTAATTTCCTTGGGACCTGAACTCTTCTCTAGGCGGGATCTGAATCTAGCCTATTTCCCATGCTGTATCATTCCGATTTCGCGTCACGTACTGTATTGGCTGGTACGTTTTGCTTGATTGTTAGGTGTGCAGAACAAACTATGTGGTAGTCTTGGTCAAGATTCTGTTAGTTTTTCACATTTTGAAGCCCCTCCCATTGGAGATGGGTCAGATGGTATAGTGCTTCCAGCATACTTAAATTGTCCTCAGTCATGTTTATTGATTTTCCCCATCTTCGTTCCTCACGACAGGCACAATTCCTGGCCTCACCTTTCTATTATTGACAGGGGCAACTTAATTTAGGGAAGTCTTGCCCTTCATTCGAGATACATTTTGTCCCTAACTTTCGAACCATTATCCGGTCCTTCTGCTCGTTTCACCCATGATATCCTTTGCATCTTGATGATTTGTAGGGTAATATTTTTGTGTAATAGGAGATTTTGTATGGGAGTTCTAGGCTCCTTTTGGACATACATTTTCTCTTTTGTGAGTTTGGGTATTTATGATATAAGGGGATGGGAGGACGCATTGAGAGTATGTTGCTCCTTGTTGGGTATTGATGCACTTTCTCGTGGTATTTTCGTCCGTATCGTGAGGTTGTGGCGTAACCTCTTTTCCTGTGTAATTAGTGTTTGGTGCGTTGTCTTTTAATATGGGTGTAATGAAGTCATCCCGGAGTGATTACCCCTGGTAGGACATTTATATCGATATGAGGCGCGTACCCCTGGTAGGACATTTATATCGAAATGAGGCGTGTTTTTGCCTTTGGATTTATTGATGAGGTTCTACGCGTGAATTGCGCACTTCATGGGAGTTGTACTGTTTTTTTTCGGCAGTCATTTATGCGGTAGTAAACCATCTTGGTTGTTGTCTGGAGGTTGATTTCTATGAGGTTCTCGATTTTTGCTTTCTTCTCAAAAATTCCTCCTGAGAAGTAGATGCTATTATCCATTGAAAGTCTTCCGTAAAATTCCGTCGGGAGTGAATCATGACAGCCTTCTCTCATAGAGTGTTACGGAATTTCTGTAGCTTTCTATTTTTGTTTTCGATGTTACCATCTTCTCTAAAGTTGGTTGCTCTTTCCTCATTTTGTAACCTTGCAATAAATCTAGATATGATCGTGGACGGAGGCCCATCAATTTAAAGGTCGGAGATTAGGTCATGGTTAAAAATTTTGCTCCTGCGGGCAAGCTTGCCCCCAGATTCCATGGGCTGTGCTTCATTCTAGATTTTCTAACACCGGTTATATTATTGGTCAGTAACCCAGCCACAGAGAGGATATTTAGGGTTCACCTCTCTCAGGTGAAACCTGTGTAAATTCAGGGTTGTTTTATGATCGCCACTAAACATTGGCAGGAGTTGAACGTTATCTTTCTTTTTAAGAAGCGTCGTACTGCTTAAAAATGATGTAATGTTAATGGCGAGGCCTTCTGCCCCTATTATTATGTACTCTTGTAAAACCTTCCCCTCCGAGAAATTACCTGGTGCCTATTACCAATCCCCGTCTCATTGCTAACACAACGCCGCCCGCCCCTCTGCCACAAACAAACAAAAAATTGTACGCGCATGCTCCAGCAAAACAACCTCTGTTCGCCAAATGTTATTGTTTTAGCACACCCTCAGCCGTCGGGGTCCGTGTCTCAACATGTGGCGAGCGATACCTGAGTGGGGAATGGGCCCACTCCACTCTAGTGAGGCCTCCTTTGGAACAGCGCGCAGGTGATCCATCATTTCGGCAAGGGCTGAGGTGAGGTAACTCTACCGCCAACCCATCTGGGAACTGCACATTTACATCTGATCTGCGGCGATCATCTCCACGACTACCCCTCTCATAATAGCGGGAGAGGTTGTATCTGAGGATACTTGGGGAGTCCGGGCGACCTCACCTGGGTATCGGCAGTGGCGGCAGGTCTTGTCGTCAAACTCAATCGGCATATCCAATAATTTCATGATGGCCAAAAGACTTCAAATCTGTTTTTTCAAACTAATTTTCTATAAATGGACTTTCCGCAAGATATTTCTCACGTATAAATTTTTTATGTGCATATCTGCTTCTTTCAAATTTCTTCTGTGTCATCCCAAGGAAGGACCTTTGTGGGAGAGGGAGGTCTGTACCGAAGGAAACCTCAACTCCACTTATTTAAAAGAGGCGCCTTAAGGAACGCTATCTCTCTAACAAAACGTGAAACATCTACGTAACGAAGTTGGGGCATTGAACAAAAGATGTTACCAGTGAATTATTGAGTAATGTTTTGTTTTGATGTTGCCTAAACTGACTGGATTTGTTTATTTTCTTTTGGTTTACGTCAATAAGTTTGAACTCTTCTCCACAGATGTCTTCAGAAAAAAACTGTGGTCATGCACTCTGATGTAAGACGGAATAATTCGTGATTTAAAGAAGTTTTGTGTTCTCATGTTTCCCGACGAAATTACCTTTCATTTAATTTGTTGTTTCAAGGTTTGCAACACTTCTTTCTCATCCCACCAGTTTTGAATCTGGCCAATTAGGAATTTTCTGTAATTATTTTTCAACCAATCACACATTCCTTGTACCTTTTGAATTTGCCATAAAAATGAGAGGGAGTGTCCGGATTTAGTACTGAACCCTCTCGAAACGCCCCCTCGCGTATATAAGCTGCGGTCTTTCAGGCTACCTTGTCTTTGGATTACCGAATTTCTGAGCGTGTGTGTATTACGTCAGGAGGCGGGGCGCCTCATTCTTCGCGAGGCAGTTCACCTGCCCAGGTAATGGACATTAGTCATATCTCGCTGTAGCTACCTCCGCAGACTTACACGAGGGGAAGGTAACATCCTGTTTTCTAAAATGTAAGCTTTCTTTCGCCTAATGTGAAATTTCATAAAAATCTTAAACTGTAAATCGGGGATAGAGAATGTGTTACTCTCTTAATTTCCCCTTCAACTTAGTTCGAGGTGACTACGATTTTGTAACTGTTTCTCTTTTCTGTAAAGCGTAATTTACCTTGACTCTAGTCACCTCAGTAGATTGGGATTAGCCTCTGCTTTATCGCGCCGAGGGCCCCATTTAGGATTTTATATTTAATTTCCTAGGAGCGCAAGTGCACGCCTCCTTACATTTTGTGTGCGGGCCAGTAATTTAAGGGGGCTCATACACCGCTCATAGCCATCTCTACATTGTTACGATTCAAAACACTCTATCTAGGTTGTTTTTCATTGTAACTGCATTGAATTTTGTAAACCAACAAAGGAGACCTTCTAATTGCGCTTATTGTCCATAAACTAAATTTTTTGGCAGTATGATGAAAATATTTACGAAAAAATAATTATCCAATTTTTTATGATAATATCTCACAAAAAACATGATTTCAGCAAAACTACTCATTATATTAATTTTAATTTTCTTTTCTGAGTAGCAAACGACATGTAGCCAGGGATAAACTAGTATGAATGGTGTGGGACTATTACTAAAATTTCTGCATATTTTTAAGTTTCAGTTAGGTAAAAGTTCTGATTTTTCCTTCATACATCTATGAATATTTCATTGATTTTCGGATTGTTTGTAATTATCTTAGTACGTCCTCTAGAATCTGTATAAGGTAATGCGCTTGAAATGTTTCATGGAATTTGAGCGGTAAATGTGACAGTTATCATGTGTTTTGTAACCAAATTAGCAACTTTCGGAGAATCAGCTTTAAAAGTAAAGCAAAAAACCTGCTTTCATACTTCATTAAAATGCTCCAGCATAGTATGTTACGCCTACCTTCTCGATGTTTTTGTTGTATTGTTCGAGTCTCAGCCTTCTCCTTGTTCTGCTTGCCTCCTTAGTGGACTCACAAAGACGCTTTTCTGCTGACCTCGCCCTTTCACATTCAAGCTGACCCCGTGCACTCCTAGCAGATGCACTTTTAGGTGATTCATAACTGTTGGGAGAATTTTCATCACCCTGAAGTTTTGAATACCTATTACCGCGAAAAGTTCTTCTTTTACAACGAGCTATGCCCCCTTTCTTATTCATAATTCACCAATATCGCACGGACAGAAAAAATCAAATCAACCTAGCACTATGTGATGTTAAATCACAGAACACCAGTGGTAAATCATAACAAACAGTACCCAGTCGCCAAGGAGTAATTAACAAAGCAACCTTCTATTCCATGGTTAAAAGAACATCTCCGTGGTTACCAGAACACAGCAGCCGTTGTTGGTGCAATAAGATTAAAAGGATGCACTGAAAAAGTTACTG
This sequence comes from Anabrus simplex, assembly GCF_040414725.1. Classification (NCBI taxonomy): domain Eukaryota; kingdom Metazoa; phylum Arthropoda; class Insecta; order Orthoptera; family Tettigoniidae; genus Anabrus; species Anabrus simplex. The sequence continues at coordinate 65,729,409 of NC_090277.1, forward strand.
TAAAATATATCTGCCTGTCATGCCACGCCCACTCAGCTGACAGAACAGCACATAGTGTTATTAAAACTGCTATAACTCAGCGAAATATGAATATTTATCAATAAAACTTCATATATATGTTCAGAAAGAAAATGTCTTTCAGATGGGACCACAAGCAGAAAAATCGATAATTTTCTAACTAGACCTAAGCAGTGTATGAGCCACCTAACCTGTTTTTATTTTCCACGAAGCCCTAGTAGTTTGGGTACTAGTTACCCCTGTGTACAAATTGTAAAATTGTGAGTTGGGCCTAGAGAGGCCAGACATTTATAAGATATTTTATGTAATGTTGCCTTGAGTAGGCTGTAAGAAATTAGGAGCACAGTCTCCTTGGTTAAAGTGAGAGAGCATGAAAGCTATTTTCTGTGATTTCTAATTCAACTGTAATATTGAGGGGTGCCTCTGGAAGGCTGTAAATTTGTATCGGTTGGAGCAAGGTGCTCTTGTTTTTGGAGACTTCTCCTTGTATATTAAACACTAATTGGCGATATTGTAAAGTTGGAAATTAGGGGCTTGAAGCCGAAATGTGTTACGTTCTGTAATCTTAGGTTTTCTAATTCTTGTTTCAAGATTGCTATTTGTACCTCTCTCCTTGTTACGTATTTCACTCAGAGAAAATGTGTTAAGTTTGTGATTTGAAAAGAAATATAACGTTCATTTTTAAAGTTTTAATTTAGTCTTCGATATAGTAGATAGACCCATTCCACCCAGCACCTTCTTTCACCTCTTTCTGCTCCACGGAAAATCCGTAACATAAATAAATAATTGGGATAGGGCGAAATCCATATTATGTGATTCCACCTTTTGGGCAAATTCCCCTGGTTAGCCTGTAAAACCGCCGTTCGTAAGTCCTCGGAGATTCAATTCTAAGTCATAACCATGAATAAATGATATTCCAAGAAACAAATCAATTACACGCATCATAATATAATCACTAATATTTTTATATGATTTGGACTTATAATAATAATAATAATTATTATACAGTAGTATCGCTCGCAAAGGTCCTTTACTACCACAGTATGGAATATTATGAAAGCAACGTTTAACGTCACACTCGATTCAACACATATCTCAAAAATATGGCACATAATTCATAACCATTTACCAAATTATTTTTTATATTTGACCGTAATGATGCATTTCAATTAATTTTTTATATATTATTAAATCATGTCTCCTTATTAAATAAATTGGTAATAATTGAGCATGAACGTGGGACATATCAGACCACAGGGTTTCATAAATTCTCGGAGATACAATTCTAAGTCATAACCATGAACAAATGATATTACAAGAAATGAATCAATCACACGCATCATCACACATCCACTCAATGTTTTATACGATTCGGACGTATAATAATAATAATAATAATAATAATAATAATAATAATAATAATAATAATAATAATAATAATAATAATAACCAACCTCGTTTTATTAGCAATCTAGGATCTAATTAGCAGATTTAACGACACGTTCTTTGTGACTTCCCATTTCGTCTTTAGAAAATTATTGAGAATCAATCAATCAATCAATCAATCAATCAATCAATCAATCAATCAATCAATCAATCAATCAATCAATCAATCAATCAATCAATCAATCAATCAATCAATCAATCAATCAATCAATCAATCAATCAATCAATCAATCAATCAATCAATCAATCAATCAATCAATCACGACTGATCTGCTTTTAGGGCAGTCGCCCAGGTGGCAGATTCCCTACTGTTGTTTTCCTAGCTTTTTTCTTAAATGATTGCAAAGAAATTGGAAATTTATTGAACATCTCCCTTGGTAAGTTATTCCAATCCCTAACTCTCCTTCCTATAAACGAATACTTGCCCCAATTTGTCCTCTTGAATTCCAACCTTATCTTCATATTGTGATCTTTCCTACTTTTAAAGACACCATCCAAACTTATTCGTCTACTGATGTCCTCCCACGCTATCTCTCCACTGACAGCTCGGAACATACCACTTAGTCGAGCAGCTCGTCTCCTTTCTCTCAAGTCTTCCCAGCCCAAACTTTGCAACATTTTTGTAACGCTACTCTTTTGTCGGAAATCGCCCAGAACAAATCGAGCTGCTTTTCTTTGGATTTTTTCCAGTTCCTGAATCAAGCAATCCTGGTAAGGGTCCCATACACTGGAACCATACTCTAGTTGGGGTCTCACCAGAGACAAGTAAGCTCTCTCTTTTCCATCCTTACTACAACCCCTAAATACTCTCATAACCATGTGCAGAGATCTGTACCCTTTATTTAGAATCATATTTATGTGATTACCCCAATGAATATCTTTCCTTATATTAATACCTAGGTATTTACAATGGTCCCCAAAGGGAACTTTCACCCCATCAACGCAGTAATTAAAACTGAGAGGAATTTTCCTATCTGTGAAACTCACAACCTGACTTTTATCCCCGTTTATCATCATACCATTGCCACCGTCCATCTCACAACATTATCGAGGTCATTTTGCAGTTGCTCACAATCGTGTAACTTATTTATTACTCTGTACAGAATAACATCTTCTGCGAAAAGCCTTATCTCTGATCCAACTTCTTTACACATATCATATATACTTCTATACTAATATTATAAAGAGGAAAAATTTGTTTGCTTGTAACGAATACACCGGGCGAGTTGGCCGTGCGTGTAGAGGCGCGCGGCTGTGAGCTTGCATCCGGGAGATAGTAGGTTCGAATCCCACTATCGGCAGCCCTGAAAATGGTTTTCCGTGGTTTCCCATTTTCACACAAGGCAAATGCTGTGGCTGTACCTTAATTAAGGCCACGGCCGCTTCCTTCCAACCTTTCCTATCCCATCGTCGCCATAAGACCTATCTGTAACGAATAGACTCAAAAACTCCTGAACCGATTTTAAAAATTACTTCACCTGTAGAAAGCTACATTGCGAGTGAGTAACATGGGCTGTATTTTATTTTCAAAACAATTCGAGGTGGGGGGCACGGGTTGGGGAGATATAAAAATAATAGGCAAATATAGGCAAAATATCGAATTTGTCGTACAAGGACGAGACAAAGCTCAATTTAATCCTCTTGACGCAAAGAACAAAACTCGGTAAGCCCTACGGTCCCGAAAACCATGTATTAAGGCCCTAAAACCAACCGTATAGGAATCGGATAATGTAATGAACTGCCGTAACCATGGCAACATCTGCTCCAGGACTCCTACATCAGCGAAATTATCTACAATAAATCACAAAAACCTAACATGTTACAGACATGAAAATTGATATTTGGAATCATCTTTAAAAATAAAAGAACACAAATATTTGTTTTCAGAAAATTCACTTGGAGGGGGGGGGGGGGTAAAAGAAAGTGAGGAAGGAGTTGAATTATTTATATGAGGATACATATGACTCAAAAAAGAAGATGTTCCATACTTTAAAATTTGTACTTGGAATCTCCTTTAAAAATGAACACAATCTTTTTGGAAAATCCAATTAAGGGGGTGAAAAGAATAAAAAAGCGGGTGAATTTTAAAAAAATAAGTATCTTCTTCTATCGCTTTACCCACACCTGTGAGGTTGCGGGTGCGAACTGTGTCACACATGTTTATTAAACCCTGTTTTACGGCTGGATGCCCTTCCTGACGGCAACCGTACGTGTAGGGATGTAATTTATACTTCTATACTAATATTATAAAGAGGAAACATTTGTATATTTGTTTGTAACGGATAGACTCGAACACTACTGAACCTTTTTTTTAAATTACTTCACCTGTAGAAAGCTACATTGCCAGTGAGTAATATGGGCTGTATTTTATTTTCAAAATTTGAGGGATGGCGACGAGGGGAGATATAAAAATATTAAAATAATAGGCTAATATAGGCGAAATCGAATTTGTCGTACACGGACGAGACAAAGCTCATTTTAAGCCCCTTGACGCAAAGAACAAAACTCGGTAAACCCTTTGGGTTCGAATACCATGTTTGAAGGCCCTAAAACCAACCGTTATGGAGATATTGGAACCACACTACCCCTGCTCTAGGAATCGGATAAAGAAACGAACGGCCGTAACCATGGTAACATCAGCTCCAGGGTTCTACAGCAGCGAGATTATGCATGTACGTTTGGGCACATCTGCCAACCAAAATTGATACACATATGACTTACTATCTGGAAAAAATAAACTGCTGTGTAAGACGCTCATAGCACTCCTTTGGGCGGGGATGGAAAGGGAGTGAAGTATAAACATAATAGCCCCGGAGATCTCCGTGGTACAGCGACCAGCGGTTGCCGACGGGCCTCCGTTTTTGCGTACTGGCTTAGGTTTCAGCATTTTGCGGAGTCTGTTACCTATAGTTTAAACTATTTCCTATCAAATCATGGAGTAGTAGGATCACTGATGTTATTAGTGCTGATATTTTGGTCCAATTTTACGATGATTGTAACCATGAAACCATGACTTGAAAAAATTTCTCAACATTTATGCTGAGATTCATTATATGATGTGCGACATGAGTGACAAGCCCTGAGAATTATAGTTCTCAATAATTATAGTAGTTTCTTTTATGCATCGCGTATTTCCTTCATCATTTGTAATATGAAATGTCGGATCAAACAAATACATTCAATAATATTTATATTTGTGGTATTATCTGGCGAAAGTATACTTACACTAAACCTGCAGCTATGTGAAGGGAGCAGGATATCTAGCTGGGAATGAAGGAAAAACATGGTAGCAAAATATCTTAGAGGTCGACGCTAATTAGGAACTAATATTTAGAGACCCCCATGAAGAAAAGAAGAAGATACACCATAATTCCAAACATGACAAATAATTTCTACGTACTTAAGTAAATACACCAGTGATATAAAAATCTACTGAAGTCAGTCACACCGATAGTATGAGTAACTAAAACCAGTTTCTGATAACCCGTACGAAGAACGGGTACTTCTGCTAGTTGATATATATATAAGAAAATATAAAGGTCCAATAATACTGCCTTGAGGAATTCCCCTCTTCATTTTTACAGGGACAGTTAAAGCTTCACCTACTCTAATTCTCTGAGTTCTGTTTTCTAGAAACAGAGCCACCCATTCAGTCACTTTTTGTCAAGTCTAATTGCACTCATTTTTGCCAGTAGTCTCCCATGATCTACCCTATCAAATGCCTTAGATAAGTCAATCGCGATACAGTCCATTTGACCTCCTGAATCCAGGATATCTGCTATATCTTGCTGGAATCCTACAAGTTGGGCTTCAGTGGAATAACCTTTCCTAAACCCAAACTGCCTTCTATCAAACCAGTTATTAATTTTGCAAACATGTCTTATATAATCAGAAAGGATGTTTTCCCAAAGCTCACATACAATGCGTGTCAAACTGACTGACCTGTAATTTTCAGCTTTTTGTCTATCACCCTTTCCTTTATATACAGGGACTACTATAGCAACTCTCCATTCATTTGGCAAAGTTCCTTCATGCAAACAATAATCAAATAAGTACTTCAGAAATGGTACTATATCCCAACCCATTGTCTTTAGTATATCCCCCGAAACCTTATCAGTTTCAACTTTTGTATCTTACTGTAAATGTAGCAAGCAGTTTGGCCTATGCTGACGACTTGGTCTTAATGGCAGACTGTGCCGAAAGCCTGCAGTCTAATATCTTGGAACTGAAAATAGGTGCAATGAGTATGGTATGAAAATTAGCCTCTCGAAGACTAAATTGATGTCAGTCGGTAAGAAATTCAACAGAACTGAATGTCAGATTGGTGATACAAAGCTAGAACAGGTCGATAATTTCAAGTATTTAGGTTGTGTGTTTTCCCAGGATGGTAATATAGTAAGTGAGATTGAATCAAGGTGTAGTAAAGCTAATGCAGTGAGCTCGCAGTTGAGATCAGCAGTATTCTGTAAGAAGGAAGTCAGCTCCCAGACGAAACTAGCTTTACATAGGTCTGTTTTCAGACCAACTTTGCTTTACGGGAGCGAAAGCTGGGTGGACTCAGGATATCTTATTCATAAGTTAGAAGTAACAGACATGAAAGTAGCAAGATTGATTGCCGGTAAAAACAGGTGGGAACAATGGCAGGAGGGTACTCGCAATGAGGAGATAAAGGTTAATTTAGGAATGAACTCTGTGGATGAAGCTGTACGCATAAACCGGCTTCGGTGGTAGGGTCATGTGAGGCGAATGAAGGAGGATAGGTTACCTAGGAGAATAATGGACCCTTGTATGGAGGCTAAGAGAAGTAGAGGGAGACCAAGACGACGATGGTTAGACTTGGTGTCTAACGATTTAAAGATAAGAAGTATAGAACTAAATGAGGCCACAACACTAGTTTCAAATCGAGGATTGTGGCGATGTTTAGTAAATTCACAGAGGCTTGCAGACTGAACGCTGAAAGGCATAACAGTCTAGAATGATAATGTAATGTAATGTAATGTAATGTAAATGTCATTGCTGTCATTGGTAAATTTTAATACTTCTTTAGTATTACTTAAATCCCCTATCTGGACATTATCCTTGTAACCAACAATCTTTACATACTGCTGACTGAATACTTCTGCATTTTGAAGATCCTCGCATACACACTCCCCTTGTTCATTAATGATTCCTGGCATCTCCTTCTTGGAATCTGTTTCTGCCTTAAAGTACCTATACATACTCTTCCATTTTTCACTAAAATTAGTATGGCCACCAATTATGCTTGCCGTCATGTTATCCTTAGCTGACTTCTTTGCTAGATTCAATTTCCTAGTAAGTTCTTTCAATTTGTCTTTACATCCACAGCCATTTCTTTCCAACCTGCACCTCATTCTTAGTCTCTTTACTTCCCTGTTATAATATAGTGGATCTTTACCATTCCTTACCACCTTTAAAGGTACAAAGCTATTTCCACATTCCTCAACAATTGCTTTAAACCCATCTCAGGGTCTGTTTACATTTAAATTTACCGTTTTCCACGGATCATAGTTGCTTATTAAAAACTCCCTCATGCCTGTTTTATCTGCCATGTGGTACTGCCTAACATTCCTAATTCTAATCTCTTCCTTTCTTTCACATTTATTTTTAATTACCACAAAAACAGCTTCGTGATCACTAATACCATTTATTACTTCGGTTTCTCTATAGAGCTCATCTGGTTTTACCAGCACCCAGTGGCGGCTCGTGGATATCAGCAGTGGGGGGGGGGGGGGCGCCATAGTTTCATAATTCCACAAATATCTCAAGTTCTTCAAACCATTTTATCAAGATGCACACTTCGTACACTATACGGTGCAATGCATATGCAATTATTATTATTATTATTATTATTATTATTATTATTATTATTATTATTATTATTATTATTATTATTATTATTATTATTATGTCCGACTCGTTGGCTGAATGGTCAGCGTACTGGCCTTCGGTTCAGAGGGACCCGGGTTCGATTCCCGGCCGGGTCGGGGATTTTAACCTTAATTGGTTAATTCCAATGGCCCGGGAGCTGGGTGTTTGTGATGTCCCCAACATCCCTGCAACTCACACACCAGACATAACACTATCCTCCACCACAATAACACGCAGTTACCTACACATGGCAGATGCCGCCCATCCTCATCGGAGGGTCTGCCTTACAAGGGCTGCAATCGGCTAGTAATAGCCACACGAAATTATTATTATTATTATTATTATTATTATTATTATTATTATTATTATTATTATTATTATTATTATTATTATTATTAACGCAATTTAGTACAAGATAGTACATACCTTCATCCTCTGATCACGTTTGGTCCAGCGGTTATAGTTTTTGGATGCTCTAGAGGAGGTCCCGGGTTTGATGCCCAACTCAGCCAGAGAAAATATGAAGCACTGATAGCATTTGGTTCGTGCTACCCCATCCTCGACATAAGAAGTAGAAAATCCCCTAGTGGGTGGAAGAGCGTAGAAGAACTGATCACCCTGCCGCAAGGAAAGTCCTGCACAGGATGCCTGTCTTCTGCATGTCTCTTGTTCCGATTCCTGGCGCTCAGTATGAAGATACTTGCTGAGAAATTTCCAACGTCTCTATTGTTTCTATTTCATTATCTTACTTCTTGCTATATATAAAAATGTATGTATGTATGTATGTATGTATGTATGTATGTATGTATGTATGTATGTATGTATGTATGTATGTAAATGACACATCTCCTCCTAAACCACTGGAGCAATTTCAATCAAATTTTGAACACTTACTGTATTATTTGCTATCCGGAGACGAGCACTGTGGGGGTAAGCCACCTCTAGCTCCCTTAGGAGTGGGTGGTTAGGGGGGTTCAGTTAAAAACAATCGAGAATAGTGTCGAATCCGTAGTTTTGGGGGGTCGCTGAGGTGAATAGTGACACTCCCGATTTTTTAAAAGTAAAATTTCTGCTCCCATTTGGGTGGGGGACGAGGGGGGGACTGATGATGGATGTATGTGTGTAAATGACACACCTCCTAGTACTAACCACTGGAGCAATTTCAATCAAATTTTGAAATTTATTCTTTGCTATCTGGAGACGAGCACTGTGGGGGTAAGCCACCTATAGCCCCCTTAGGGGTGGGGGGTTATGGGGGTCACTTAAAAAATAATCGAAAATAGTGTCGAATCCATAGTTTTTGGGGTCGCTGAGGTGAATAGCGACACTCCGGATTTTTTAAAAGTCAAATTTCTGCTCCCATTTGGGTGGGGGGCGAGGGGAGACTGATGTATAAAATTAAAGGAAAATAGTGTCGAATACATAGTTTTCGGGGTCGTCGAGGTGAATTGTACACTCCGGATTTTTAGTATCAGGAGACAAACCACGTGGGGGTACAACAGCCCAGGAAACCTTAGGGGCGGGGGGGGCAAGGGGGTCAGATATACAAATTAACGAAAATAGTGTCGAATCCATACTTTTCGGGGTCGCTGAGATGAATAGTGACACCTCGGTTTTTTTAAAAGTTCGAATTCAGCTCCCTTTGTGGGGGGGGGTGAGGGTGGGGATTGATACATAAAAATAAACGAAAACGGATGTATGTATGTATGTGTGTAAATGACACATCTCCTCCTAAAACACTGGAGCAATTTCAATCAAATTTTAAACACTTATTCTTTGCTATCTGGAGACGAGCACTGTGGGGGTAAGCCACCTCTAGCCCCCTTAGGGGGGTCACTTAAAAATAATCGAAAATAGTGTCGAATCTGTAGTTTTTGGGGTCGCTGAGGTGTATAGTGACACACCGGGTTTTTTAAAAGTCAAATTTCTGCTCCCATTTATGTGGGAGGCGAGGAGGGACTGATATACAAAATTAAATGAAAATAGTGTCGAATACATAGTTTTCGGGGTCGTCGAGGTGAATTGTACACTCCGGACGTTTAGTATCAGGAGACAACCCACGTGGGGATAAGACAGCCCTGGAAACCGTAGGGGCGGGGGGGGGGCAAGGGGGTAAGATATACAAATTAAGGAATATAGTGTCGAATCCATAATTTTCGGTTTCGCTGAAATGAATAGTGACACTCTGGGTTTTTAAAAGTCCAAGTTCAGCCCCCTTTGGGGGTTGAGGGGGGAGTGATATATAAAAATAAACGAAAATAGTGTCGAATACATAGTTTTCGGGGTCGCCGAGGTGAATTGTACACTTCGGATATTTACTATCAGGAGTTAACCACGCGGGGGTAAGAAAACACAGGAACCCTTAGGGAGCGGGTGGTGAGGGGTGTCAGATATACAAATTAACGAAAATAGTGTCGAATCCATACTTTTTGGGGTCGCTGGGATGAATAGTGACACTCCGGATTTTTAGTATCAGGAAACAAACCACGTGGGGGTAATACACCCCCAAGAAACCTTAGGGGCAGGGGGGCAAGGGGGCTCAGATTAAAAAAATCATCAAAAGTACTGTTGAATTCATACTTTTCGTGGTCGCTGAGATGAATAGTCACACTTCGGAATTTTTTTAAGTCCATGTTCAGCCCCGCTCGTAGTAGGGGGCGATGGGAGAGTGATATATGAAAATAATCGAAAAGAGTGTCGAATCCATAGTTGTCGGGGTCGCTGAGATGAATAGTGAGACTCCGGATATTTTATAAGTTCATCCCCTTTTGGGGTGGGGGGCGAGGAGGGAGTGATATATAAAATTAATCGAAAATGGTGTCGAATATATAGCTTTCGGGGTCGCCGGTGTTAATTGTACGCTTCGGATTTTTAGTATCAGGAGACACACCACGTGAGGGTAGGACACCCCAGGAATGCTTAGGGGAGGGGGGGGCGAGGGGGTGAGACATATATATAATCGAAATTAGTGTCAAATCAATACTTTTCGGGCTCGCTGAAATGAATAGCAATACTCCGGAATTTTTTAATGTCCAAGTTCAGCCCTCTTCGTTGGGGGGGATGGGGGAGTGATATAGAGAAATAATAGAAAATACTGTCGAATACGTAGTCTTCGGGGTCGCTGAGATGAATAGTGACACTCCGGAATTTTAGTATCAGGAGACAAACCACGTGGGGGTAATACACCCCAGGAAACATTAGGGGCGGGGGGCGAGGTGCTGAGATACACAAATCATCGAATGTAGTGCCGAATCCATATTCCAGCGCGTGGGTACAACTTTCGGCATTTTCTTCTTAACGATGTTTTCGAGGAAATCCGATCTCTGAGATGAATTCTAAAAGAATGCAGGTATCGCTGATAAATTTGAAAAGAAAATCATCACTTTAGGAATATGATTTGTTGATTGTTCCATGATAAGATTAAGCTTATGGGCATAGGAATGTACGTAATATGCGTACGGATAGTGCTCACGAACCTTTGCCTGAACTCCACCAAGAGAGCCGCTAAAAACGTGGGCTCCATCATAGCTCTGTGCAATCAACTTATCGCGAGAATGGCCTACCAGGGGATTAATCTGTTCCAATAAGGTTTCTGTTATTCCACTCGTCGATTTGTCATATGGATAAAAGAATCCCCAGAATCTTTCATGTACCGAGCCGTCGTGAAAGTATCTTAAAACAATGACCAACTGACAATGGTTCGAGATGTCGGTTGATTCATCACACTGTATAACAAAAAATTCAGCCTCTTTAATCTGTTGAGATACTGTATTTCTTCCCTACACACTGCCAGCATGCAACTTAAAAAATGTCATTTTGAATCATCTTTGACGTTCCTTTAAGTACACTAGCTGTTTCTAAGTGTTGCTTCATTACGCTATCCAGATCAGCCGTGAAGTTAACTAATCCCTTAAATACACCTGGATTTAAAGAATTATCTTCTTCATTGTAGCCTCGGAGCGGCAATTCAAATTACGCACAAAAACGTACGCAAGTGATGATTAATATTTGCCTGTTCTTGTCCACAATCGAATTATGTTTACGAATAGTTTCACTGTAGTGATCACTTAAACAAGACACGACATTGACTTTACCAAGCATTTCAAAGTCCATGGTACTAGTGATATGTTCTTGGGATTTTTCATGATTTTTAATTTTCTCATTAATATGCTTGATATCACTTACCCATGTGGTGATCCATTTATCTCCTTTCCTAGAACGGGAGAATAGCAGGCAAGGAAAGCAGTCAAAGGTTTCCGAGATATCACTTCCACATATTCACGGGTTCTTGTTTTATACGTCAGGAGAATTAATTTGTCTTTGGAAAGCCCTATTTTCATTTTCCTTGATCTCCGGTATTTTCAACGAGAAGTCTGGTGTCGGCCTACCACACTCCTTCAGTTCGTCTTTCTTCTCGATAGAAAGAGAAGAAAACGTTAGTTCTTTAATATGTTCGACGGTAATCATACTGTACGAAGTGCAAACATAACACTACGCCTACATATAAATCACGACCATTCTTCTAATTTCACCTTAACACGGTCACTTCACGAGATCATTCATCAACACAAAGGTAAACATCGCGCTCTCCAGCGAGTATGGCCAACATGAGTCAAGTGCGAGGAGACAGTAGTTACAGTCGTTACTCGTTTCGTTAGTTAACCCCAGACCGGGCGCGCTGGTTGTTTTTGTCAAGCAGCGCGCTATTTTATGCCGTAATTCCTAGAACTGTCAGTCTTTCACCACCTCGCAACTAATACCTTTGCTCTCACTCTTGACCTTCAGTTCAGTCGAGTTCCCATAACAGTGGAAGCGATACGTGTGCAATTATTTCTAGCGAACTCTTGGGACCCTAAGCTGGTTGACAAAGTCAACCACGCGCCTGGTCATGTAAGTAAAATTTGTTTCTTTAAAATTTCCTTTCTTTTGTACTTTTCGGGTAATTAGACAAAGTCAGGCGTAATTACATGTAGTATATTTCTATTTTAGGTCTCGTTTTGTCAGTGATGAAGACATACCTGACATTTTGAGTCAGTTTTCCGATGAAATAGAGGACTCTGCCTCGGACTTTTCCGATGGAGAGGAGGGAATTATAAACGTATCGGATCACGATCATAGAAGTGATACGGAGCAGGAGGCCGAGGAAGACGATGACGAAAGGGAATTTATCTTCGGGAAAGATGGAGGAACAATGTGGTCCACGACGCACTTTTCGAAACTTACTTCGAGGGTGGAAGCAAGGAATATTGTAAAAATACTGCCAGGACCGGAAGGGGAGGTGAGAATGGTATCAACAGGAATTGACTGTTTCAGGCAGTTGATGAACTATTATACTGCACTAATTAGTACATTTCTAGGAAGCAGGAGGAAGTGAATTACAGCCGTGAGCGCGATGCTAAATTTGCGAACCGCATTGCTCGGGGGATAAGGTGTGAAAGATTGCTTGCACATGGCAACAAAGTATATTTTCCATCGAGTCATTTTTTTGCTATTATATCTGACCATTTCATTGTATAATTGTGCAAATATTAAAATATGACCATTATTTTAATTTAATTGTGTATCTGCTGCTTAACTCATTTTAAATAGGCACAGTATTCATATCCCTATCAGAATTAGTTCTCGTGTTCATGATTATCTATGTTAAGTGCATTCATATTAATCACTAATACAAGTTTTTATTTTATTTGGAGAATAACATTGAAGCAAACGATAAAACCCCGTTAAATGACATGTTTAAGCGATTGGAAGGCTGTAAACGTCTGAAAACGTAACCGGTTGACTAAGTCAACCGCGCGCCCGGTCTAGGGTTAATAATCCTAAAACTTACAAGACTATTTTAAATATTCCGGCACATTTAACTCAGGTAAGTGCCTCAGTAAAATAGTTCCTAGTTTTAGGAGAGAAATGGCACAAACTGACCTCTGTTAAATCACGGCCGACTTGATGCGTCGCTCTAGCTAGCTCCTGACCGGCCTTGACAATCGGGTCCACGCACTGTCTTTCTTTATTCGTGTCAGAAGTATCAACTTTACTTACAGATATTTAACAAAAAGCAACAAGATATCTACATTCTTACTATACAAATATAAAAGTCTATTATACAATCACAGATAGAGCAACAATATTCGAGAGCTAGATGATGCTTGCCCAGTATTTCGCGTCGTCAATAGCGTTGGGGGAGGCTGCAATTAAGTCTTTCATAGTGCACATTGAAGGACATAAAACACACTGACATAGGTGTTGGATCGTTTGCTGCTCTCCGCAATCACAAAGTGATGAATCGCTTGAGAAGCCCCACTTCCGCAAATTTACTTTTGTTCTGCTGACCTCCGTACGGAGTCTGTTAAGGGCTTTCCATACTGTCCACTTCTCCTGGTGTCCACATGGAAGACTTTCCTTCGGCTCTATCCAGTTGGAAAGGTAGTGGATTTTTTCTTTCCACATTGTGACTCTAGCATTCTCTGCTTTCCCCTCAAGGTTAACTAATGTGCGGAGAAAACTTTTTCTAGATTTTAGCCTCTGTGTGGCTGGGTGGTATCCATAGAGAGGATGTGCTTCTGAAGAAGATGACTGGAGCCTTTCTTTGTTAGCTGCTACCTCCCTACGAATCTCACCGGGAGCAATACCAGCTAAAAGTTGGACCTTCTCAATGGTTGTAGGTTTCAAGCATCCAGTAATGATCCTGCAGCTTTCGTTTAAAGCGATGTCGACCTGCTTCGTATGAGCTGACCTGTACTAAACCGGGGAGGTATATTCTCCGGCAGAATAGCAGAGAGCCAGAGATGATGTTCTAATTGTTTGTGGTTGTGTTCCCCAACTTGTTCCTGATAACTTTAGTAGAATGTTGTTTCTGGCAGCTATCTTTTGTTTCAGGTTTTGGCAATGTTTCTTATATGTTAATGTGCGATCCAGCATAACTCCCAGGTACTTTGGTGTAAAGCAGTGTTCCAGTAAGTTCCCCTTCCATAGTACTTTGAGTTTCTGAGAGGCCTGTGCATGCCGCAGATGGAACGCACAAATTTGAGTCAGCTGGATTTGGTTTGAGTTGGTTTTTCTTATAATAGGTACCTCGCTCTTCTAATGCAGCAGTTAAAGAGATCTCTGCTTCATCAAAGGTATCAGTTTGAGTAGTAAGTGCAAGGTCATCGGCATAGATAAAGCTTTTAGTATTTTCTGGTAATGGCTGGTCATTAGTGTAGATGTTGAAAAGAATAGGAGCCAGTACACTGCCTTGAGGTAGTCCATTCCTTTGATTCCTCCATCTGCTTCGGCGTCCTTGGAATTCGACAAAAAAGCGACGATTTTCCAGGAGAGTAGCTATCATCTTGGTTACCTTGATGTCTGTAATCGGAGTAGTTACACAGCTCGACAAATGGCGTTGATATTGGCCAAAATGATGTCGGGAAATGAAACTGCGGGGATATGACTTAGTTCAGCTGACGTTCTGATATTGACTCTGATTGCCTATGCAACTTAATTTAGGGAATAAAATAATATGTTACATTGACTAATATTATTAAAATAATTAATCCTAAAGGCTACTTTCATTGATATGTGCCAAAATAACGCTGTGAAATGAAACTGCGGAGGATGGAGTAGTCCAACTGACGTTCCTTAATTCTGAGGAATAATAGTAATAGTTTTTATTATCATGGCATTTAGATACATAGCAGAACTTTCTTCTGATGTTAATATTGAGATTAAGAGTCATGGTTCAATTAGAGTTTTAAAACATAAAAGCCTTACTTTTTCCATATTCGTTGTATGCATGACATAAATATTTTGACTCAAACATGTTTAAATTTTAATTTCAATATTTATACAGTTTCAGATTACATTTCATTCATACCTTTCACTAGGATATTAAATACCGGGCAAGTTGGTTGTGCTAAATTCAGACAATAATTTTTACTTGAAATTCAGTAGGGTGGAACAAGTTGTCTGCGCGGCGTGCAGCTGTGAGCTTGCATCCGGGAGATAGTGGGTTCGAACCCCACTGTCGGCAGCCCTGGAGATGGTTTTCCGCGGTTTCCCATTTTCACATCAGGCTGTACCTTAATTAAGCCACGGCCGGTTCCTTCCCACTGCTAGCCCTTTCCTATTCTACCGGCGTCACAAGACCTATCTGTGTCGTTGCGACGTAAAACAAATAGCTAAAAAAGAATAACAATATAAATAAAAATTCAGTGAGAAAAAAGTATTTTGAGTAAATAAATTGTAAACTGTTCTCTGCTCGATGATGATGATGATGATGCTTGTTATCTAAAGGGGCCTAACATCTAGGTCATCGGCCCCATTGGTCAGGTAACAACACTTCATGCGTTGGCCTTACCGTCATTGCAGTAGTGATTCTTACTTGTCAATGTTTAAATGTTAAAGTTCAGATTATATTGGATAAAAACGTGTTGTGTTGCTGTCATATGGCAAATACGACACGCCTAAAGGATTACTGTATGAAAGAAAATTCATGGCTAAAAATATCTGATTAACGTGATTAGCTGCCACTCCCGGAGGCCCGGGTTCGATTCCTGGCCCTGCCACGAAATTTCAAATGTGGTAAGAAGGCTGGAATGGGCTCCACTCAGCCTTGGGAGGTCAACAGTGTAGAGTGGGGTATCGATTCCCACCTCAGACATCCTCGAAGTGGTTTTCCATAGTTTACCCACTTCTCCTCCAAGCAAATGCCGGGATGGCAACTAACTTAAGGCCACGGCTGCTTCCTTCCCTCTTCCTTGTCTATGCCTTCCAATCTTCCCATCCCTAACACAAGGCCCCTGTTCAGCATAGAAGTTGCGGCCGCCTTGGCGAGGTACTGGTCATCCTTCCCAGTTGTATCCCCCGACCCGCAGTCTCACGCTCCAGGACACTACCCGTAAGGTGGTAGAGGTGGGATCCCTCACTGAGTCCGAGAGAAAAGCCAACCCTGGAGGGGTAAACAGAGTAAGTAAGAAAGAAAGAAAGAAAGAAAGAAAGAAGGTAAATACCCGAAATAGGAACGGAAAACTAGGATGAGAGTGCTGCCCGCTTTTAGTCACTCCGTAGTTTTGTCTTGGTCTACAGAGAATTCGTGAAATGATAGTGTCCCTTTGCTCTTTTCTTCCTGTTCGGAATACAAAAAAGGCACACAGAAATATATATTCGAATATTTCCTAACACAGTTAAAGAAAAGCAAATCACCACACCATTAAAAAACGAATTAGCGCATAAATTAAAATCCTTGTTCAGGACGAAGTTACAGCGAGAAATCACTTTGTTCTTGTTTCCATAAAATTTCTGCTCGAAGTAGAAAAGGTGCACAATAATGTCACAATTTCCAAGATTTGTAAACACAATTTTAAAAATATAATCACCACACTATACAATAAAAAGTAATGTCACCAGCGCATAACTATCAGATCTCAATATCAAACCAACAAGCACCTCATTGCGAACACATTGCCAACATTTACGACAGCAAAACCATATACATACAGCTGGAAATGCGGCAAATTGCGCTATACAGCTTCCTGTCAGTGGGTAGTAGGCCAGCGCTCCAGCGGCATTACTGTGAAACTTTCCAATTACAGCTTTATGCTGGGCTTCACAAGCGATTGACAAGGCCGGTATAAGGAGCGCAGCGAGGGATCCAGTCGGCCGTGGTTAAATAGAAATCAAATCACCAATATTTCGGGTAGATTGGCTACAAGGATAGGCCGCGGCAGAAACGCGCCGGGATCTCCATTAGAACAGCCGTTGCCTAAGCTATAATATAACGTAGGCAACGAGAACAGCACATCTCTACTGTGCCTCTGATTGGCTCACTCAAGGCCAGTCAAGCGAGACCCGAAGCGTATGGTCCGCTA
Organism: Anabrus simplex; assembly: GCF_040414725.1. Taxonomy (NCBI): domain Eukaryota; kingdom Metazoa; phylum Arthropoda; class Insecta; order Orthoptera; family Tettigoniidae; genus Anabrus; species Anabrus simplex. The sequence goes on from NC_090277.1 coordinate 65,746,607, forward strand.
TGAGAGAGCGCCCTCCTGCGCAGGGCTAGTAGCCCATCGGGCCGCAGTACAGTACAACTCGCGCCCTTGATAATAATCTTAGAGTAAAATATTTCCCTTGTTAACATTCAAGGTTAAAATTCTCGAATTTATTGAAACCCCGTGGGGGGCGCGCGCCTTAGCGCCTCCCAAACGAGCCGCCACTGCCACCACCACATCCAGAATATTCTTCCCTCTAGTTGGTTCCATCACTTTCTGAATCAGGTGCCCTTCCCATATTAACTTATTTGCCATTTGTTGGTCATGCTTTTTGTCGTTCGCATTACCTTCCCAATTGACATTTGGTAAATTGAGATCACCCGCTACGATCACGTTCCTTTCCTTATCGTTTCCCACATAGCTGATTATCTTATCAAATAATTCTGAATCAGCATCTGCGCTACCCTTTCCTGGTCTGTACACTCCAAAGGTATCTAGTTGCCTATTATCTTTAGAAATGAGCCTTACCCCTAGAATTTCGTGCTTGTCATCTTTAACATTTTCGTAAATTACAAATTTCATGAGAATGAATACTCCCCCTACTACCATTCCTATCCTATCTCTACGGCACACCCTCCAGTTCCGTGTGAAAATTTCTGCATCCATTATATCATTTCTCAGACATGATTAAACTTATTACAATATCTGGTAAGTATACATCTATTAAATTACTTAATTCTATTCCTTTCTTTACAATACTTCTACAGTTGAGCACTAACAGTTTTATATCATCCCTACTTGATTTCCAGTTCCCTGTTCCTTTAACACCGCTCCCTAGGCCACCCTGTTTTTCTGAATGTACCTCCCTACAACCCTTCTAAACAAATTTCCTAACTTATATGTACCACTGTGGTTTAAGTGAAGGCCATCTGAGCGCAGATCCTTATCTCCTACCCACCCAATAGGATCTAGAAATTTCACTCCCAGTTTCCCACATACTCACTCCATAGTCTCATTTAAATCCCCTATCACCTTCCAGTCAGTATCCCTCCTACACAGACCGAGCTCGATAGCTGCAGTCGCCTAAGTGCGGCCAGTATCCAGTATTCGGGAGATAGTAGGTTCGAACCCCACTGTCGGCAGCCCTGAAAATGGTTTTCCGTGGTTTCCCATTTTCACACCAGGCAAATGCTGGGGCTGTACCTTAATTAAGGCCACGGACGCTTCCTTCCCACTCCTAGCCCTTTCCTGTCCAATCGTCGCCATAAGACCTATCATTGTCGGTGCGACGTAAAGCAACTAGCCTAGCCTCATACACAGTATTCCACTGATAGCAATCTCCGCTTCCTTAAACTTTACCCGTGCTGCATTTTCCAGATCCCACACATCCCCAAATATGTTGGTACTTAAACCTGCTTGTCTTACGTTGTTAGTACCAACGTGAAACACTACCACCTTCTCCTTTCCCTCCTACTTCTCTTCTACTTTCCTCAACATCAGCCTTAACCTAATCCCTAGATAACACTCTGCCATGGTACCCCTTCCTCCACACACTTTCCCGACATGTCTAACGATAGAATCCCCCATGACCAGAGCCTCAACCCTACCCGCCTTATTTGATCCCCTCCCCTCCTGGTCAGTCCTATCTTTCCTGACAGCTGCAGAAGCTATTTCCTCCTCCCTTTTCTCCATCGCACGACCCTGTTCCACCTGTCTTTTCCTATCCACTACTCCGCATTTCCCTTTCCTACCTCTTCCCTTTCTCCTACTTCCAAAGTTCTCGGCAACAGTTCCCTGTTCCTCATCTTCCCTCGGTTATTCTACCTGCAGTGATTCGTACCGATTTCTCACCGACACCTGTCCTGAATTTCGATCCTGAATTGAGCCCTTAGCCTGCAATCTCCTTCCCCTTAAAACATTAGACCACCTGTCTTCCACAATTCCCCCCTTTCCTTCCCATCCCCCTATTACACCTACTGTATCCTGTACATTGTTTCGAGGCCAACTTTCCTTCCTGTCCTCTGAGAGAATCCTAATTATCTCCCTCAAGCTCTCCAACTCCTCCCTTATACTCCTTAATGCCTGGCCACACCCACAGTTCCAACACTCGCACTGCTTAGCCATTTTTTTTACTAAATAATGAAAAGAAAAGGAAAAATAAGATAACTTATTCTGTGCAAAATAGAAATGAAAGGAAAGAAATATTGTCTAGGTTACTTCACACAGATCACACGACAGTAAGTTATTTAATATAGGCTACTACTACACTACTATACTACTTAATTGTACTATTTTTATTCCTACAACACGCTAGCACGATGAAAATTGCTATTAATTACTGGAAACAGAATAATACACAGGAATTACACAATTCTTAACTGCAGTGAAGTCTACCCTAATTACAACAACAGAATTTTAGTAAGAGAGTTACTATAGATACCACAGAAACGGTACTATACTATACAAATATTTCACAGTAATAGAATTAACACACTACTTTCTAATAAGATGCTATAATACACTACAATAATTTTAAACTACGTTCAGACGTATTCTAATTACAACAGGTTATTACCAAGCAATAACATGCAAGATGTAAAAGAATTTGAAATAATATTTAGAAGAAATAAGCACTCGACGAAGCTTAATATCACAAAATGTTGCGATTATTCGCAGCCATGTACTTACGATATATATACCGTTACTAGCAAATGTACCCGTGCTTCGCTACGGTATTCTACATTGTATACGGATAAGTAAGGGTTATTCTGCCCGAAGGCAGGTCCGAACATCTGCAGAGGTGCTCCTGAGCCGGAGTTTACGTGCGGTAGGGTGGCCAGTTCCTTTCCGCTCCTCCATTCCCTTACCCCCACCAACAGCGCGTGGCAACCCATCCAACTCCTGACCACGCCAATTGTCGCTTAACTTCGGAGATCTCACGGGATCCGGTGTTTCAACACGGCTACGGCCGTTGGCTGTATACGGATATCGAAGTAAATTACTGTATATGCAGTGAATAATTATTTTTAATTGCATGTCTCTTAGCTTTATCCAGGAACAGCAGGGGGAGGTTGCCATACGTTGTTTCCAATGTAAATTGCGAGTTGCGGAATTGTGATGATAACGGCAGGCTCACTTGTCTACTGCCATTCACAATCGAATAGGTAAGTGTTCATTATAATGCGGTCACAATAGATTTGGAGAGTTTTCGTTACAATGGCAGGCGCCCTTTCCTACTTCCATACAGATTAAAGTTGAGGAGTTTTTATTATTAAAATAGCAGGCACCTTCCCTACTGCTAGTAAAAATTGAGTTGCGCTGTTATCATTATAATGACAGGCGCCTTGTCTTGATGACAGTCACACCGAGTTGGTGAGTTTCCATTATAACAGCAAGGCCACTATGCCTAGTGTCAGTCATATTTTAGATGGGTAAATTTACTGTATTTATAATTTCGGGCTCACTTGCCTACTCCCCAGCATAATCGTTTAGGGGAGTTTTGAAAAAAATTGAATGCACCCTTGACTTCTGCCAGTCAAATCGAGAAGGAAATTATTATTAATTACAGGGGTAGTCCTCCTTACTAATGCTAGTTTATTAAGGATCCCATTCCTAGCGGTTGTCGATATGTTATACCGTTTAGTGGCAGTTAAATTTTAAATGGAGGTAAACATGCATATACTTTCTTATGTTGGTCTATATTTATTGACTGAGGTCGATTTGGAGCGATCTAGAAAGTGTGTGTGTGCCATTGTAAATCATACTTTACAAATCGATAATGACTGCCAGCAGGAGGGCGTCTGCTATTGTAATCAGTACCAAATACTTTAATATGACAATACGGGACAGCTTGCGGTTTTCAGCGAGAAAGTCGATAGTGCTGCTACCTACACAGCTTGGTGTGACCAACTCTTCAATAACATATTGCTATCTGCATGATTCTTGACGCACTGCCGTGTTGTTTATAATGTATCAGTGTTTGTCACTAAATAATCTTACATTGCAGTTATATTCCAAGAAAAGTGTTATGCGCTGAACAAATTACCCAGCAAGATAATGGGCAAGGGAACTGATAAGGACCGCAAGTATTAAAAAAGTAATGACCTCGCATCTGTGTTGAGGTTACATTCTATGCTCCTTATATTAAGAAAATCAATCGAATACTCTACTGAAATGTTAGTGGGACCTAAAACCAATAATCTTAACAAATATAGAACTCTAGTATACTCAAACTTGAGGGTCCACATTATTAAACAGTACCATAAATTTCACAATCGGAAACTTGTGGGCCTGTAGCGTAATGGTTATCGTGGTAGTCTTGAAATTGACAATTGAAGGACATGAGTTTCGAATCCAGTCACTTTTTTTTTACTGTAAGAAAATAATAATATATTTTTTACATCCCACTAAGTACTTTTACGGAGACGCCGAGGTGCCGGAATATAGTCCCGCAGGAATTCTGTGTTGGACCTCTTCCATTTCCCTTCTGATTAGTGTTAATAGAGGATGGCTGGCCAGTTGTACTTCCTCTGAAAATAATCACCACGGAATGGTCAGCGTACTGGCCTTCGGTTCAGAGGGCGCTGGTACAATTCCCGGCTGAGTCGGAGATTTTAATCGCGTCTGTTAATTCCTGTAGATCGAGGGCTACGGATTTGTGTTCGTATTCATACGCATCTTCCAGTATATACAACACATCATACAGAAAACAACCACAAAAACACGCGATAGTGAGTACGGTATATATCCCTCCACATATGATTGCTGTAAGGAAAGGCATCCGGCCGGAAAACTAGGCTAAGTCCATACAAAATCCTGCGCTAGGTAATTGAGAAAAGGCTGAAAAGAAGAGGAGAGAGTAGTTGTTAAATATTTCCCCCAGAGGCTGGGTGGATCCTCAAACAAATTCTGCTTTATAATTTTTAAGACAGCGAAAGGCACGGCTAACATAATGCTCGTTTGGAGGTTTATGAAGGAGGCATTTCATATGTTAAAATTTCATTATTATTATTATTATTATTATTATTATTATTATTATTATTATTATTATTATTATTATTATTAATCAATTATTTTAACAAAAACATTTCCAGTGAGTGTAGTGCATTCCTCTCCCGTTGGTCTTGACTGTAGCATAGACAAGCATGCAGTTCACACCAACACGCTAGATGTCACCACCGTCGCTGTTCGCACTCCACTCAATGCTGTTGAGATAGAGCTGTCCGGTATTGCTGTATTAAAGTATTTGTCAGTACTCCCCACTTGGACTTTGGCTGGCGGTAGGAATGGGATCCTTCTCCCTCTCCTGTGTACTATTGCAATGAATAATTTCCTTCTAGATTTGACTGCAAGAAGGCTAGGGAGCATGCAATGTTTTTCAAAACTCCTTTACCCGATTGTGTTTGGCAGTAGGCAAGGGTGCCCGCCACTATAAACAAATTCACCCATCTAAAATGTGACTGACGTTATGCATAGTGGCCTGCTATTATAATGGAAACTCACAAACTCGGTGTGACTGGCATTAGGAAAAAGAGCCTGTGATTATAACTGTTACGGGGATACCGTGTTGGACAGAGGTGCAAGAATGTGGGGCCATGAATGCGTCTGTCTAAGACAGAGTTATATTTCTTTCCTCGGTTATCTTTTGGTTTTTCTAACTTTATAATTCAGGTACAAAAGTTCATAAGATAGGGTAACAATCCAATAACAATTAAACAAGCCTTGATCTTGAAGCTCAATTCTCCAATGAGCGCTGCGGCTCCTTTCAAAAAACAGTCAACGAGACGAACCTATTTCACAAGGAGACAGAGTATTCAAAATATACCGTACAATGTTTCAAAAGCACCAATTGCTCCACGAAATGATCTAGGAGGCTACTCTCCAAACACCAGCCTTCCAAATGCACCATTTAACCATTACAAAGAAGCAGCGTCTTTGCTCAATTAAAACTTTACACTTGGAAACCTAATTCCAGAAAGTTCCAGGCCTATCAAACGCACAACCTACATTTTACAAATGTCTTAGACATTCTTAACTTGAAGGAAAATTTTACAGGGGAATCAATACCCATTCTACGGGGCCTTTGTGGAAAACAACAGGTTAAAGTTGCAGGCCCTAAAATCAAAATGATATGTAGGTGGACACTTGCACTCCTTGATATATGCAATTAAAATATTAAAACACTATTTGGGCTTCTGGCCCAAAGTTACAGAGGCTAAGCCTATACTACCGTGGTGACTAGATGGAGAGAATATTTAAATTACAAGGATTTCACACTGGAAAAGCTAACACAGTCATAGCCACCTCAAAATCAAGTTGATAGGGAACGCGAGAGGGTATCATACTCTCTATTCCCTGATTTCGTCTAAGTTCTATTGACTAGTTTGAAAGTTACATTTTAGAAAATTAAAGTTACATTAGTAAAGATTGGAAACCTTCTGCTCGAGCAACCTTTGAAAGACTATCTCTTAGTTAGGACTGCCATGAACTTGAGCTTATGGACTACTGGGCGATGGACAAGGCTCCCCGCCTCCTTAATAACCCAATCAAAATTGGGGTTGTGACGGGCCTTGGCCCACAGTTTTCAGGATCTTTCCTCTCGGGTATAAAAGCTGGCACATTTTTCGACCAGGTGGCCTTACTCATCGCTCCAGTCAAGTGTGTGTGTTTACTAAATAGACACAAGACACATCTAATTGGCTGAAAAATAAATATACAAAATTTTCTATTGGCCAGCATTCTGGGTTGGCGGGAAGAGATAGAAATGTTGCAAACTTTAACACATCAAAAACCAAGAATAACCAATGCAGTTTAGTAAACCTTACAAAAAAATTATATCTTAATAGTCCCTCTTCACACCCGAGGGCATAACATACGTTTCTCTGGTAGAGGCATCTGTAGAGAAAAGTCCAAACTTCTTGTATTAGTAATTGCAACTTTGAGATGGCAGGTAGCGTTCTTCCGGCAGAATAATAATAACAGCAGAACTCAATTTTCAGTTGCAGTAGGGAAGGTGCCTGTCATTATAATAAAAATTCCTCAGCTGTTATCTGTCGGGGAGTAGAAATGGGGCCTGCCATAGCAACGAAAACTCCCCAAATCGATTGTGACGTGCAGTAGACAATGGGGCCTGCCATTATAATGAACATTCCCAACTCGATTGTAACTGGCGGTAGGCAACTGGACCTGCCGTTGTCATCACAACTCCTCAACTCGCACTTTACATTGGAAACAACGTATGTGGACCTCTCGGATAACGCTAAGAGACATGGAATTAAAAAAGTCTTATTCACTGCATGTACAGTGTGGAACACCGTAGTGAAGCACGGGTATATTTGCTAGTAAATAAATACATTAATTAATTAAAATAAAATTTAAGAAAATAAACCAAATTAAACTGCAGCAATGTTGGGAATTGGCCTATCAATCGACCACTGCTCAGCCCTAAGGTGGTGGTGATTATTGTTTAAAGAGGAAGAACAAGTAAGCAACCATCCTGTATTAACACTAACCAGAGAAAAAAACGGATAGGATCCGACATTTTGAAAATGAAGGTATCGGCCACAGAAAGACAAGGGCCACGGACGGCTTGAATATGAAAGACTCCCTAGGCCCAAAATGCTCTAATACCGTCGGAGTCGGAAAAGAACAAGAGTTGACCAAGTGAGGTCGGATAGGATAGAGGAAAGTGAGGAGGCTGGCACAAGTAAGTGGAAACAGAGTCAGGGCCCCGTGGTCACCAATCTACGCTCCAATGTTCAGAGCCCTTGGGCCCCTTTTATGGCAGGCATGTGATGTCGTGGGTGGCCGGGGTCTGCACAGCGTGCGGCTGGCAATAATCTTACGCCCTTGTAACTACTTTTTCGGTGCTCGCAGACGTCAATGTGTCCCACAGTAGTTCTTTAAGTAGCATTTTGATAGTACAACGTAGCTGTTGGGTACAGTCCTGAGTTTGTCAACTTGTTGCCAACGTACTGCGTATGCCACTTATTTCTTTGGAGAAGTAGAATGAGCTGAATTCATGTGTGGGTGTATGCTGTATCTCTGACTGTATACGACCTCGTAGTTAGGTAGTGGCATAATGAACTGTATGGTACACTGTCGCAATCAGAATTCTTAAATACTAGAGATGTTTGGCTCCGTGTGCAACCTAACACTTAGACCATTTTCATCGTAGGATCTCTATCAAGCAACGAATACTAGCTAACTATTTGTTGAATACCACACAGGTTTAGTGTGAAAATAAAAACTAATTTCTGTATTCATTCCAGCCAGTTGCTTTGAGCAGTTTTATTTCACGTTTGAGGATCTTCTATAAATCCCACGCATCATGAAGGAAACATGAAATCTGTATTTATTGCCTAGGAATGATGAAGGCAAGAAGCATTTTTCCAAACTTTCTACGTGAGGACAATATTTGTGCTGAGACTTCTTGACACATACTTTTATGCAAGTGTTGTACAGCGAGCATAAATGGAAAACTTGTTTATTAGAAGCACATTTATGATATTTAATTAGTCTTTCCTTTGCTGTGTAAAGAAATTGTAATCAAGATAACGCCTGTAGACGGAGAGTTGTGCCACTGGAGTGAAACTAAAAGCTAAGCAGTGATAAACCATGTTGTGTTTCACTAAAGACTGTACTGTATTACATCGAATAAGAACGAGTGTCAAGTATCGTATGTGAGTAGACAGGACGTATCAGAATTATACCGACAAAAGAATCAGGGACGATCTTCGTGTTGTGGTGCGATCGAATTGGCGGAGAAAAGTTTTCTTTTAGAGAAATTGAGATTGTTCTGTTACTTCCGGACGCGCGATACAAATTGACGTAACTGCCATATTTGCTACGCCTGAGAGTCAGGCCCTGTCTGTTTCTGTGCGACGGAGGTGGGAAGGGGAGGGAGGGGAAGTGTGAAGTGGCCAACAGTGGTAACGCTCGTTTGTTTCGCATAGCCACTTCCCAGCCCATGTAGGCACGCTGAAGTTTGTTCTGTACGTGAACCCCGTAGAACGCGGAGATGAACTTGTAACAAGGTCACACCACACAGAGTACAAATGTCACTACTTCACTGTTGTGAACTGGACATCGAAGTGGGTACATATAGAACATGTACTGAAATCAAACCCATTGTTTCCTTCGTCCAACATTTACAATGTTGTGATTCAAGGAATACGCAATGATGCGTAGCAGGGTTGCATCTTTGAACATGTTAAATAATAAGGAACGTTACTGTGACCAACAAACGAGTGCATTCCTTGACTGACAAGTGTGTTCTTTTACTGTCTGTACAGTTAGGCTCGTTAATAAACCAACTGTAGATATGACCTGCAAGAGGCAAGGACCATCTTGTGCATATGCGCACATCTCCTCTTTCTCTTCCACTTCCTGTGCTCTGACATAACAAGTACGGCGAGAATCGCGCCCGAAACTAGCAATTTCACATCATTTTCTCCAAAGGAAACATTTTATGCGCACCATCGTTCTTAACAGATTGTTCTGATACACCCTGTATATCTACATACGCTATTTCAATATTATAGTCTATTTAGTAAGATATTAGCAAGCATCTCACAAAGGACAGAGACAGGAAATATTGGCCAGGATAAAATGATTTATCATAGCGAAAAAATGCCAGACATAACGTGAGAGAATGGAAGTTTTCGTATGTTGGGAAAATGGTAATTCTCAGCATTTGATCGAAGTACACTGACTGACAGAGCAAATGCAACACCAAGAAGGAGTGGTTCGAAAGGGATGAAAGTTGGGGAAAAAACAGAGACGGCACGGACGAATAATTGATGTTTATTTCAAACCGATATGCAGGTTACACAATGCGCACGGCATCGACTCAGTAGGATGTAGGACCACCGCGAGCGGCGATGCACGCAGAAACACGTCGAGGTACAGAGTCAATAAGAGTGCGGATGGTGTCCTGAGGGATGGTTCTCCATTCTCTGTCAACCATTTGCCACAGTTGGTCGTCCGTACGAGGCTGGGGCAGAGTTTGCAAACGGCGTCCAATGAGATCCCACACGTGTTCGATTGGTGAGAGATCCGGAGAGTACGCTGGCCACGGAAGCATCTGTACACCTCGTAGAGCCTGTTGGGAGATGCGAGCAGTGTGTGGGCGGGCATTATCCTGCTGAAACAGAGCATTGGGCAGCCCCTGAAGGTACGGGAGTGTCACCGGCCGCAGCACATGCTGCACGTAGCGGTGGGCATTTAACGTGCCTTGAATACGCACTAGAGGTGACGTGGAATCATACTCAATAGCGCCCCCAACCATGATGCCGCGTTGTCTAGCGGTACGGCGCTCCACAGTTACTGCCGGATTTGACCTTTCTCCACGCCGACGCCACACTCGTCTGCGGTGACTATCACTGACAGAACAGAAGCGTGACTCATCGGAGAACACGACGTTCCGCCATTCCCTCATCCAAGTCGCTCTAGCCCGGCACCATGCCAGGCGTGCACGTCTATGCTGTGGAGTCAATGGTAGTCTTCTGAGCGGACGCCGGGAGTGCAGGCCTCCTTCAACCAATCGACGGGGAATTGTTCTGGTCGATATTGGAACAGCCAGGGTGTCTTGCACATGCTGAAGAATGGCGGTTGACGTGGCGTGCGGGGCTGCCACCGCTTGGCGGCGGATGCGCCGATCCTCGCGTGCTGACGTCACTCGGGCTGCGCCTGGACCCCTCGCACGTGCCACATGTCCCTGCGCCAACCATCTTCGCCACAGGCGCTGCACCGTGGACACATCCCTATGGGTATCGGCTGCGATTTGACGAAGCGACCAACCTGCCCTTCTCAGCCCGATCACCATACCCCTCGTAAAGTCGTCTGTCTGCTGGAAATGCCTCCGTTGACGGCGGCCTGGCATTCTTAGCTATACACGTGTCCTGTGGCACACGACAACACGTTCTACAATGACTGTCGGCTGAGAAATCACGGTACGAAGTGGGCCATTCGCCAACGCCGTGTCCCATTTATCGTTCGCTACGTGCGCAGCACAGCGGCGCATTTCACATCATGAGCATACCTCAGTGACGTCAGTCTACCCTGCAATTGGCATAAAGTTCTGACCACTCCTTCTTGGTGTTGCATTTGCTCTGTCAGTCAGTGTATATTCTGATAAAAACTTTGGAAATTTCTTCAGAGTATACGGCATTTAATTGGTTCCTTTCAACAGGAGATGGAGTGGACTGTGAATTAATAGATACGCGTGTACCTCAATATCTATTTTTATTTATTTTGAATTTAGCAGTGGTGAAGTTAACCACGCAAAGTACAGGATAATGTACTGTGCCCTACTGCACTTTAAAGTTCCGTCCAGGCGAAAGCCGGTCTCGAACCCAGAGTACAGTAGTGAAAGAACTCTCACCGACGTGAGCTGGTGCACATAGTCTTACCTGAACACAGTCCTCTTCATTCAGCCGGGTAAGCGCTCTTCTCAGGGATAACATGGGTATAACGGGGCAACATAAAGATAAAACACTAGGACATGTGCCTACTCAGGTAAGAATTCGCTAAATCAAATAAAATAAAATATCTAACAAAAAACATCGCTGCATTCAAAGTTTAACAAATAGGGATTTATTACACAAAATTGAATTATTTACAAATGAAAGAGCTTTTCAATATGATAGGGTCAAATGACGCTGAGCCGATGACAACCAGTTCACTGCCTTCACGAAACATCTGTGCTGCAACAAGCATGTGACAATAGTGTAAGTAACGAAGTTTAGAAAGATGGATATCTGCTTAACTACTCATAAACAGCGATTCCCATGAAATTTACAACGCGTCGCGCCGTCGAACCCCGGTGCAAACAAAAATCACCACAAAATGTACAATGACCTGACTCGGTCACGAACCCTAGTCCCATGACGAGTAAGGCGTCAAAGATACCTATGCAAACAATATAAAAGGACCCAATCAACATATACCTGTGTGTCAGTATAAAACGGGTCAGTGTTAAAATTTTACGTGAAACAAATAGGACATAAAAAAGATCTCTCCCTGCTTTCAAAACATGAAGGTCGTTTCTTCCCCCCTGGCACACTTGACAAACTGCAGACGACAATAACCAACTCACAAGCCTGTGACGTCAAGCTCAACGACCTCCACCCTCACCACTTCACTCGCGGCAGTCCCCTAATTTATGGGCTCAAATGGGCGGCAGGCTAAATTCTCGCCTTTCAAAAATACACCTCACGTAATCAGCTGCTAAAGCCCTCCTTTAAATATACCTGGGCTATCTGCCCTTGTCTCAATATCTCCAGCAGTATCGCAAATCTTACTTATGCCTCTCATGGGCTAAATCCTTGGTGCTACAAAACACTAATCATTAAGCGATAGTCACATGGCCATGCTAGGCATCTCCAAATATATTCAATAAACTCTCAATTGTTGGGCTCTCTCATATCAACTGCAAATCTTACTTCTGCCTCTCATGGGCTCAAATCTCTTAAATATTCGGACTCGCTCGCTCTATCAGTGAATCTGGGTGAATTACTGGTCACGTCTTGGTCACAACTATACACATCTACGTCTGCAGAAACAAATGCCTAAATGCGATCTAATAAAAGTACCTATCTGTTAGACTAACCTCCTATGACCAAAGGAGTTCGATCAGACCCTTATAAACACACGTACGTTAAAATAACACAATCAAAATGAAATATGAACACGCTAACAAGGACTCTACAAATAACATCTACCTTAATGTACGGGGTTCGAGTTTGAGGCCTAGCTCTAAATTACAAGGAAAATTTTCCTACCATAACAAATCTGTTGACTGACGGCCCCCATATTCCTATCTAAATTTAAATGACATGCTTGAAACAGAATTGGAAAGCTCTGACCTTATTTATCGGGGACATAGCGGAGCGGCCATCCCTGTGGACCACTGAATCTACCACATCATGATAGACTGCGGCGCTGGCATCAGATACTGTTGACCACTTGGAGACATTCTTGCTTGTGTGGCGTCTTCGTACAGCTCCCTCTGTAGTTGGAAGGTGTCCCCTTCGATGTCGTGCTGATCAGGTGCTCCCAATGTTCCTGGATCGATGCCCGTTGTCGTGTTAGCTTCAGCTCCTGGTTTGTGGCTTCCTTGCAATGATGATGTCAAACACTCGTTCTGACTTGATGCTGGGGTAACTGAAAATAAATTCATATATTACAGACTGTCCAAACTCGATGCCTGTCTCCACTACTATCGTGTCTCACACGTCACAATGACCAAGTCTCGTTCAGAGTTTTAACCTGGTACACAATAGTTTCTTCACTCCTCTCAGTCACGGTTCTTTCCCCCTATCACACGGACAACATATAGTTTCAGAATTCCTAACCTGAGCCAATATTAATTCTAGCCTTTCGTCAGTAATAACTTGACCTCATAGAAATATGAAGCTACTAGTTCATTAGTCTCTTATCTCCCCATAGCCTATTCTCACAGGTAAAATCTTAAATTCAGCTGAATATTCAAGTTGCTTACTTACTTCCTCGCAGATCTAGCTGTACTCTTCGTCTGTGCTGCTCGAAGACAAAGCGTTGTTCTCAGTACCAACACGCAGTATGACGACTCGTTCAAGCGGTCTTCTTGTCCAAGAATGAGCCTGATATGCCAGGCGGCCTTATTTTATAATCCCGGATAGCGTCATCAAGCCGCTTGGTCGCGTGCAATCCGCGCGCGCCCGCGAAATTTTTTCCCGCACTAAGTATATCATGAGCTCTAATTAACGAATGCATTAATGAATGCAGCCCTAATGCATATCAACATAAAGCAGAAATTATACAGGTTGCAATTCTTGTCTCAAATCCAATGCAACTCCTCCGTAACCAAAGATATTAATTTAATTCTTTCTTCCCTCCTCATATACGTTTTGCCGGGATCTGGGAAGCGTCCCCAATCTTCATCAAGAGGCTTGGCTTGGGACATAACTCCTTTTAATGAGTTTCAGGAGATTTCTCATCATGACGCTCGCACATACTTCACACAAGAACGCTTCTTCTGGACTTCTTTATAACATTTACTGTAAGACACTGGCTTCGTGGGTGGCCTTGTGTGATTCCAATATCCAATACTCAAATTAATCCAATTGTCCCAATGAACAGGATGATTCATAGCCCCCCGTGAACGACAAAATAAAATTTTGTCAAGAATTTTATTTTCCTCAATGCCGAGATCCTCTTCTCATTGCAATCATATATGCTGTCACTACTCAAAACTTCGTGGCACGGGACTATCTTCAGCTACAGACATGATAGCCTCCCTATCCTTCCTAACTTGGTAATAGGCATCCAGCAGAGCTAGAAATCTCCGGTGGTTACTCTCGCAGTCTTGACACTCCGTTTCTTCGCGCTGCTCAGATAGCTGTTTCTGGTTCCCTGGAGATATCATATTTACTTCTTCTTCTTCACCATTGGGTCCTTCTGGTTGTTCTTCTTCGTCGTCATGTTCATCTTCTTCCGGAATGACAACCTCCTCTCTGGCAATATCTTCGGTGTCTTCCTCCCCAAATTCTTCTTCCTCTTCTTCGCCTCCTTCTTCTTCTTCTTCTTCTTCCTGATTGTCTAATTGATATTGGCCTGGTTGGAAAAAGGGCTTAAGATTTGATGAGTTAAAGACCTTAGTTACAGTAGCGTCCAAGCTTTGTACCTTGTATAAGTTATTTTCATAACTATGAATTATTCTATACGGTCCAGTGTATAGCTCAGCGAACTTATGGTAGTATCTCTCCGTAGGGTTAGAGACAGTGGGTGTCTTAACTAACACCAACTCGCCCACTTGTAGGGGTCTATGAAATCGCTTGTTCCTGGTTCTTCGCAGCCGCTTCTCAGCCTGTGCTTTTAAGTGTTCCGCGACGTTACTAACACATATCTCTTGAGCTAGTTGAGGATCCCTAGGGCACGGAATTACATTTTCCCAAGGACGTTTAGGCAGCTCATTATTATGAATCCATGCTGGAATCATACCGGTCGATTCGTGTCTGGTTGTGTTAATACACTCTGTGATAATAGGCACTACAGTGTTCCACTTATAATGTTCTCTCGGGCAGTATATCCTACAATACTTGGATATCTCCCTCATGATACGTTCACTCGGGTTAGCTTGCGGATGTCTGATGCTGGATAAGACATGCTTGATCCCTAGTCTTTCTAGTTCACGCTTAAACCCCGCAGCAGTGAATTGGCTCCCATGATCACTTAAGATGCTCTCAGGCTTACCCATAATGGGTATTATCTTTCTTTTGATCTGCGATAGCGTCGAACGAGTATTCGCCTTTTGAATAGGGCATAATGTAACAAATTTACTGAAGACGTCCATACAGACAAGGATGTACTTTAAGCCCCTAGTAGCAGAGGGTAAGGGACCGAAGAAGTCTATTGCATATAATTTACGTGGTCCCGTAGGTATCAGTGGTCGTGGCGGTTGCTTCAGAAGGTACGGATTTGGTTTCACCCTCTGACAGATGTCACAGGTACGCAGGATCTTCTGTACCATCGACCTCATTTTAGGCCACACGAAAGTTTCCTGCAGTACTGCTACCACTTTATCAATTCCTGAATGTCCTGTCGAGTGATGAGCTATCCACACCAACTCAATTTGTAATCGAGGAGGCACAACAATTCTAAATTTCGTATGATTCTCATCCACAAATTTATGTAAAATATTGTTAAAATAGTGATAATTTGCCGCTTTGCGCTCCGCTTCATCGTACTGTGGAGTCCCGGGTTGGAGTTCTTTCCGAAAGTACTGGATCAGCCGTCCGGTCTCTGAGTAATTTTCTTGTTCCTCATGAATATTCCGAAGTCTCTCCAGTATATTCTGATCCTCTTGGTCTAACATAGTTAAGTGTATTGTAAGTTCCTCCGGATTAGGATTTCTACTCAACGCGTCAGCTAGTATGTTCAATTTCCCTGGGCAATGTTCTAGCGTGAGGTCGAACTGCTGGACGTAAAGTGCCCATCTACTGACCCGTGCATTAGCCATGTCCGTCTTAAGAATGAAGGTAAGTGCTTTGTGATCTGTTCTAATCACTACTGGGAATCCGTATACATACTTTCTCCAGAGTGCTAAGGCAGTAACTATGGCTAACATCTCCAACTCGGTGGTCGTGTATTTCAACTCGTGTCCTCGTAATTTTCTACTCATGAAAGCCAAATATGATATTTTATGCTCCCTCTCGGGTGTTTCCTGGTAAAGCACTGCTCCGACTCCTACTGCAGAAGCGTCCGTCTGTATGATGAACTTCCTATCGAAGCTAGGGTACCCCAATTTTACAGAATTTTCTAAAAGGACTTTCGTGTTTACAAAAGCTTTTTCTTGCTCTTCTCCCCATTTCCATCTATTATTGGTCTTCAGCATATCTTGAAGAGGCGCCACTGTATCCGTGTAACCGGGACAATGATTGGAGAAAAAGTTCGTTAGGCCCAAGAACTGCCTAACGTGTTTAATCTTGACCGGCCTAGGAAAATTCTGTATCGCTGCAATTTTCGCTGGGTTCGGCCGAATGCCTTGACCGTCGACAACATGTCCCAGGAACAATACCCTGCGCTGACAGAAGTGTGATTTTTCAAAATTAACCTTGAAATTGCATCGCTCGAGGTCCTGAAAGAGTAAATTCAATTTTTCCATGTGTTCTTCTAGGGTTTTAGTGCAGATTAAAATATCGTCGATATACCGAATCGTAAACTCTTTTACCTCGGGACTGAGGTTCGATTCCAGTGCCCGTATCAAAGCGGCACAACTTGAGGCCAGGCCAAAGGGAAGACGTAGGAAAATATACGTCTGGTTATCAAACAAAAATCTAGTTAGCATATTTGTACTTGGATCCAAGACGATATGGTGAAAGCTTGAGGTCATGTCTACCGTACTGAAAAATTCCATATCTCCGAACTTCTTAAGAATATCCTTAAGGTTTGGGGTCTCTCATACTCGGGGACTAGGCGTTGGTTCAAAGATCGTGCGTCTAGGCACACGCGCA
Organism: Anabrus simplex; assembly: GCF_040414725.1. NCBI lineage: Eukaryota > Metazoa > Arthropoda > Insecta > Orthoptera > Tettigoniidae > Anabrus > Anabrus simplex. The sequence goes on from NC_090277.1 coordinate 65,763,559, forward strand.
CAGTTCCATTTGCCTTGGGCACTGCACATAACGGGTTTAAAAACGGACTCGGGGACTTGGCAATTATCCCGTTCCTCTCCATGTCTTCGATTACCTCCCGGACCTGGGGTAGCATTTTCTCTGGAATCGGATATGGTCTCTGTTTGAAAGGCTCCCAGTTATTTACACATAATTTGTATTGGTAATTCGGGATCTTTCCAGGCCTCGAACCAAAGACCGTCTCATGCCTCATCAATAACTCCTGCAGCCGCCCCTTGTCTTCCGGACTAATCTTTGCTTCTTCAATTTTACTCGGCAACAGTTCCAAAAAATTTTCTTTCTCTCGCTGTTCTTCCAATTGGGATACCATAATTTCGAACTCCGGAATAATTTCTTCGTGACCCTGTAGCCACCTTTCTGAATCAAGTTCTTCCGTCTGCATGTCCATTGTCCAAATACGTTCACCGGGTTGGTAATCCTGGTTCTTGTTTAACTCTATTCGTTCCTGGTTACCATTTAATTTCAACTGGATAGAGTTCGTACCCATGTCAATAACAGCTTCGTATTCTCTTAAGAAATCGGCTCCTAATATAAGATTGTATTCCATTTTAGGAAGCACAATACATGGATGGGACACCAGTAAATCTCCAATCTGGGTGTCAAGTAGTACCTGCTCCTTACAGGACGTTACTTTGTCAGGTATAATACCCTTAATTGTGACCTTTGAAATTGGTATGGACGGGATACGAACTCTGCTTTGAATTTCCGAAACTAAGGCCTGTGATACGACACTGACCGTGGCTCCAGTGTCCGCCAGACAGCGTACGTTTAAATCGTGAATTCTCGTATAAATTACAGGTAATTCTTTCGGTCGGGGCAAGTTACTTTTATTAGGATCCTCTAGTAGATCATCAGGAGTGATAACCCAATTATGAATAGCTATAGTCATCCAACCGGCATCCTCGCGAAATATTCTATCTCCTGGCACTAAATTTCTCGTTTTTTTTATCCTCCCTCTCGATCTCAGCAAAGCTGGGTGCATTTGGGTTGAGACCCTTCTGCCTGGCTCCATTGTGAAATTCTTGGTATGCCAAGCTCGCAGCTCCAGGGGAGTTGGCAGCACTGTGAGTTCGGATTGCTTCCTGCCATGTGTCGCGTGTTGACATATCCCCCGATTCTCTTACTCTCGAGTGGTAGGCGCCTTCTTGTCTCTCACCATTTCTCGGGCGCAGTGAACTCTCCCTAGGCCTGTCATATCTCGCTCGGTTCCCATTCCACCGCTGGCTGTTACTTCTGGGGTTGTAACGTTCACCGTCTCGTCTCCAGTACGGCCGGTCATTCCGCCGCTGTTCGAATGAATTTCTTCGGCGTTCTTGCCCTCTCCATCGGTCCGGTTCCTCCTGCCACGTGCTCCATCTTCGAGGTCGCCAGTTCGTATCTCCTCTGGGTTTAGGATTTTCTTCACCTCGTTCCCTCCGGGTAGGCGTTTGAGTGCCGGAATTTTGACATTCCTTGTGGCTTCTTTCTCCTATCTGCTCTTCTGCCTGTACGTTCACATTATGGACAGTCTCTATGGCCCGTATACGTGGCTGATGCAGTGCAGACGTCTGGTCCCAGAGCCTAAGCATTTCTTCAGCTGCCACCGCCGTCGTAACATTTGCCGCGATAAGAGCCCTCTGTACCTCTACAGGCAGCTGTCTGATAATGGTTGTGACGATTTCCATCTCTTCGGGCTGATGATCTAGCTCTTGCAAACGTAAATATTGGGAAATGAAGAACTCGCTTAGTCTCGTGGGAGTACTATTCGCATATCTTCGTGCGTAGAGCTCCATTCTAAGCGCCAACTGATGCCCCTGATTCCAGAATTTATTCAGGAATGCCCGTTTAAACTCATCATAATTCTTAAATGATTGCCCAAACGCCTTAAACCAGGCTCCAGCAATCCCTCCAAGATACTTTTCTGCCGTGCGTAGTCTGCGCTCAGGTGGTATCTGGCCTTCGTCCATGTAGGTCTCTAACTCTTTAAGGAATGAACGGGGCGTGACCTCTCCATTCCCCTCGAATTTCTTCGGTTTCTCCTCGGGTGCCCCAATCCAATGGTAACCCGGGAAAACACTGTCCTGACTGAATAGGGTTGAATTTCCTATCCTTGGCTTAGCCCTAAATGATTCTCCTAGTATCTCATGTCCCTCTTCCTGACTTTCATTCAGGCTGTCATCTCCATACTGGCGTTCCATCGGGCTATGAGTCCTACTCAGCTTCCGCTTCTTTACTCCGTTGTCTTCCTCAATTTTTAATTGGTCCAACTTATCACGCATATTCTCCATTTCATGTTCTAACCCTAGTATACGTTTCTCAGTTGTCCGTTGTTCCTGCTCACGGCACTTCTTCAAACCCTGGACCTCCGCGCTGATTTCCTTCCTAGTTTGTTGTAAATCCAATTCTAGTCCAGCAATTTTAGCCTTATCTTTCTCGGTCGTCTTTTCATATTTGTCTACCACTTCTTGAGTCCTAGCCTCTAGTTTTTCTTCTATTCTGACTAGTTCTTCTTGAGTATGATCCATACGGACTACGACTGCCACCAGGTTTTCTCTAACTGTTCCTAGTTCGGACTGGGTCTCCTTATCTTTTTCTTCCATACGCTGTTCTATTCCCTAGATACTATTCTTTACTTCCCGAATTTGCTTCTCTACCGTTCTGTGCGATTCTTCAACCTGTTGACTCAACTTCTCGGTCGTGGTAACACAGCACAGCCGTACATTCTCTATTTTGGTATCTAATTCTGCTATGGTTTCCCTAGTCGCTTCATTTTCAGAGGCCAATTGCTCCAAACGAATGCTAGTGTGTTCCTTTAGCTCAGTGATTTGGGTCGCTACTCGTGTTTCAGTGAGTCCTAATTGTTCGGTCAAGTGTACCTTAAGTTCCTTTACTTGTTCCGAATTCCTAATTTCCTGTTCTTTAAATTGTGCACTGACTTGGTCGTTCAAACGCTCACCAAGCGCCACAAACTGTACCTCGCTCTTGGCACACTGTTCCGTGAACAGCTCACTATTCCTATCCGTTTGTCCTTTAATAGCTCCTACATCCTCTCTAAGCGTAGTCTGTTGTCCTTTAATAATTCCTATCTCCTCTTTAAGTTCCTCTTTAAGCGCCACTAACTGTGCCTCACTTTTGGCACCCTGTTCTTTTATCTGCTCGCTGAGTTGCCTCAGCACCTCTCCTATGTCTACCGACATTCAACTCACTTGTCATAAGGTCCGGCGGAAAAACCGCTCCGTATGTCCTCGATTAAATTTCAAATACTATAAATTTCCTACACTTTCTAATTTATCAAAATGTTCCTACTGCTAAACTCTCGAACTTTCAAAGCCTAAATTGGCTACCTCAATCTAATATCATGTCATTCAAACATAGGGTAACCGTCAGTACAACACTATGATACAAAATATATATACAACACAAACACAAAATTCTCCAACAGAATGTCATAAAAACAGCAAAACTACAACATGCAAAAATCCAAGCTATCCGATTATACACCTGTAAAACACAACACCTTGCAGGTCAAATCCCCGCACGAATATCATCCATCACTCCAAGGAAACCACAAAATCAGCACATCCTCGCTAACCACCATCAACAGCAATATCCATATACTAATGGTAAGACCAAAGACATAACATCACAAAATACCTCTCTGAACTGGCAGTCATTCAACCTCCCAAGTTTAACAACATACTCCAAATATATCATCAAGCTAACAGTACAGATCACAGACCAAACTTGGTATACCTGCACAACACATAATTGAATGCAGCTGTCATAACAAATGCCTGAAATCCAGCCTTGCACGACCTTTATTTACCGAAATATCAGGTCCTGCTTTTATAGACACACATTATGACCTATAGCCCTATTCTATGGGGAAAATCAGTAAAATACCACTTGGTTGTGTGAGCTCGTTTACACAAATATCAAGCATCACCTGACGGCATAATAAAACAAGCTGTATGACCCTCCTTACTGCAATATCGGGTCCTCAGTTAGCCACACCAAGTTCACAATGTAGACAAAGGTGCAATGGTCCCTTTTACTGAAATACCGGGCCATTCGTTACTTAGGTGATAAAAATACTATGTCGCTATGGTTAGCCCTTTACTGAAATTCGACCAACACATTGCTCGGCGACAAAATACTATGGCGCTATGTCACAATGACAAAATGGGCCCCTTTTTACAAAGTTATCGAGCCCCCTCGTTGCTTGGCCATAAATACTATGTCGCTATATTTACACTATCTGGGTAGCCCTCATTTACAGAAATCTCGAGCCCCACGATGGCCTGCGCCATTTATACTATGTGCCCTACTGCACTTTAAAGTTCCGTCCAGACGAAAGCCGGTCTCGAACCCAGAGTACAGTAGTGAAAGAACTCTCACCGACGTGAGCTGGTGCACATAGTCTTACCTGAACACAGTCCTCTTCATTCAGCCGGGTAAGCGCTCTTCTCAGGGATAACATGGGTATAACGGGGCAATATAAAGATAAAACACTAGGACATGTGCCTACTCAGGTAAGAATTCGCTAAATCAAATAAAATAAAATATCTAACAAAAAATATCGCTGCATTCAAAGTTTAACTAATAGGGATTTATTACACAAAATTGAATTATTTACAAATGAAAGAGCTTTTCAATATGATAGGGTCAAATGACGCTGAGCCGATGACAACCAGTTCACTGCCTTCACGAAACATCTGTGCTGCAACAAGCATGTGACAATAGTGTAAGTAACGAAGTTTAGAAAGATGGATATCTGCTTAACTACTCATAAACAGTGATTCCCATGAAATTTACAACGCGTCGCGCCGTCGAACCCCGGTGCAAACAAAAATCACCACAAAATGTACAATGACCTGACTCGGTCACGAACCCTAGTCCCATGACGAGTAAGGCGTCAAAGATACCTATGCAAACAATATAAAAGGACCCAATCAACATATACCTGTGTGTCAGTATAAAACGGGTCAGTGTTAAAATTTTACGTGAAACAAATAGGACATAAAAAAGATCTCTCCCTGCTTTCAAAACATGAAGGTCGTTTCTTCCGCCCTGGCACACTTGACAAACTGCAGACGACAATAACCAACTCACAAGCCTGTGACGTCAAGCTCAACGACCTCCACCCTCACCACTTCACTCGCGGCAGTCCCCTAATTTATGGGCTCAAATGGGCGGCAGGCTAAATTCTCGCCTTTCAAAAATACACCTCACGTAATCAGCTGCTAAAGCCCTCCTTTAAATATACCTGGGCTATCTGCCCTTGTCTCAATATCTCCAGCAGTATCGCAAATCTTACTTATGCCTCTCATGGGCTAAATCCTTGGTGCTACAAAACACTAATCATTAAGCGATAGTCACATGGCCATACTAGGCATCTCCAAATATATTCAATAAACTCTCAATTGTTGGGCTCTCTCATATCAACTGCAAATCTTACTTCTGCCTCTCATGGGCTCAAATCTCTTAAATATTCGGACTCGCTCGCTCTATCAGTGAATCTGGGTGAATTACTGGTCACGTCTTGGTCACAACTATACACATCTACGTCTGCAGAAACAAATGCCTAAATGCGATCTAATAAAAGTACCTATCTGTTAGACTAACCTCCTATGACCAAAGGAGTTCGATCAGACCCTTATAAACACACGTACGTTAAAATAACACAATCAAAATGAAATATGAACACGCTAACAAGGACTCTACAAATAACATCTACCTTAATGTACGGGGTTCGAGTTTGAGGCCTAGCTCTAAATTACAAGGAAAATTTTCCTACCATAACAAATCTGTTGACTGACGGCCCCCATATTCCTATCTAAATTTAAATGACATGCTTGAAACAGAATTGGAAAGCTCTGACCTTATTTATCGGGGACATAGCGGAGCGGCCATCCCTGTGGACCACTGAATCTACCACATCATGATAGACTGCGGCGCTGGCATCAGATACTGTTGACCACTTGGAGACATTCTTGCTTGTGTGGCGTCTTCGTACAGCTCCCTCTGTAGTTGGAAGGTGTCCCCTTCGATGTCGTGCTGATCAGGTGCTCCCAATGTTCCTGGATCGATGCCCGTTGTCGTGTTGGCTTCAGCTCCTGGTTGTGGCTTCCTTGCAATGATGATGTCAAACACTCGTTCTGACTTGATGCTGGGGTAACTGAAAATAAATTCATATATTACAGACTGTCCAAACTCGATGCCTGTCTCCACTACTATCGTGTCTCACACGTCACAATGACCAAGTCTCGTTCAGAGTTTTAACCTGGTACACAATAGTTTCTTCACTCCTCTCAGTCACTGTTCTTTCCCCCTATCACACGGACAACATATAGTTTCAGAATTCCTAACCTGAGCCAATATTAATTCTGGCCTTTCGTCAGTAATAACTTGACCTCATAGAAATATGAAGCTACTAGTTCATTAGTCTCTTATCTCCCCATAGCCTATTCTCACAGGTAAAATCTTAAATTCAGCTGAATATTCAAGTTGCTTACTTACTTCCTCGCAGATCTAGCTGTACTCTTCGTCTGTGCTGCTCGAAGACAAAGCGTTGTTCTCAGTACCAACACGCAGTATGACGACTCGTTCAAGCGGTCTTCTTGTCCAAGAATGAGCCTGATATGCCAGGCGGCCTTATTTTATAATCCCGGATAGCGTCATCAAGCCGCTTGGTCGCGTGCAATCCGCGCGCGCCCGCGAAATTTTTTCCCGCACTAAGTATATCATGAGCTCTAATTAACGAATGCATTAATGAATGCAGCCCTAATGCATATCAACATAAAGCAGAAATTATACAGGTTGCAATTCTTGTCTCAAATCCAATGCAACTCCTCCGTAACCAAAGATATTAATTTAATTCTTTCTTCCCTCCTCATATACGTTTTGCCGGGATCTGGGAAGCGTCCCCAATCTTCATCAAGAGGCTTGGCTTGGGACATAACTCCTTTTAATGAGTTTCTGGAGATTTCTCATCATGACGCTCGCACACACTTCACACAAGAACGCTTCTTCTGGACTTCTTTATAACATTTACTGTAAGACACTGGCTTCGTGGGTGGCCTTGTATGATTCCAATATCCAATACTCAAATTAATCCAATTGTCCCAATGAACAGGATGGTTCAGTACATGTAGAAGAAAGATACTATTGTATTATAAAACGAAAGATAACTAACCTAAATAACAGATTTGGAGAACTTACCCTACACCTCAGAATCCAAGACGACCCACACTTTTTCCTTCAAAAATGAACTCAGTCTTAAAAAGTGCTTTGTAAAATCTTATGAACGTCTTTCTTGTACAGTACACATTATTACACTATCTTTGTCTCCACACCAACGCCGAACATTGGCTGTAGTTTCGCCTATGCACTATTTTCTTGAGGATACACAATTATTCATTATTTATGCGGTTTTCATAACCTTTAACTTAAAACTGGCATCATAATATCAAAGAAAATCCGTAAACAGTTTCCCGGCAATACGTGTTCCACGCGCCTCTACAATACCACGATCCATCAGGAAAATATTCCTGCCGTCTCTAAAACTGTTACTTTTACTCAGCGTCAGGTACAATCGCTTGCCGGGTTCGGCCGACTTCAACGGCTAACGATTTATAGGCCTAATACAGACAAGGACGTTGAATGAAAACGAACGAAATTATTGTGCCGTCGTACGGACATTCCGCCCTTGCGTCTTACGAGCACATTTCTTGTACAGTACGAAATTTATTATCTATTTTTTATCTTCACGCTAAGCGGAGTATTGGCTTTAGGTAGGCTTTCTGCGGCTTCAAAATTTCTCTTCATTTGCACGTGTTTAATAACCATTAACTTTAAATTGGCATCATAATATCGACCAGAACCCGCTGAAAATCTGCGGCAATGCCTGTTCCATGTATCTTTACAGTACAGTACAGTGAAGTTGCACAGATGCACTGCGCCCGGCTCCGCGGCTAGCGATGTATAATAAAGGGGCCTACGAGTGCTGTGTGCGCACGCAAAGGCAGCAGCGTGGTTACACTTGTAGCTGCCGCGGCTAGCAATGTATAATAAAGGGGCCTACGAGTCCTGTGTGCGCACGCAAAGGCAGCAGCGTGGTTACACTTGTAGCTGCCGCGGCTAGCGATGTATAATAAAGGGGCCTACGAATGCTGTGTGCGCACGCAAAGGCAGCAGCGTGGTTACACTTGTAGCTGCCGCGGCTAGCGATGTATAATAAAGGGGCCTACGAGTGCTGTGTGCGCACGCAAAGGCAGCAGCGTGGTTACACTTGTAGCTGCTGCGGCTAGCGATGTGTAATAAAGGGGCCTACGAGTGCTGTGTGCGCACGCAAAGGCAGCAGCATGGTTACACTTGTAGCTGCCAGTGGTGTTCATTACTTTTAAATCGCGGATACAAGACGATCGTTGATTTTTCGCCTGTGATTCTGAGAAAATCTTCGTCTTGGATTCCGAGAAATACAGCATTATGAAGATAGAAAGCAAAGCTCAACAAATAAATTAACGGAAATCTGGAGCAAAACAGTAAAAAAACGTAAAATTCAAAACGAATGAGGAGTAAAACACAAAGTGAAAAATATAAGCCAATACGTAAACAGAACACAACACACAATAAAGTAACTGAAAAATACAGGGTGACCCAAAAGTCCGTTAATATTTGACGAGAAAACACTTCACGGAGTGTTGAAGGTACGGAGGTAATAACTGGCACGCATGATTGGCATGGCATGATGTTTATTGACACTTCACGGAGTGTTGGAGGTACATTATATAAGCTATCACAATTCATCCAGAAATTTCTAAAACATAACTATAATTTTCTGTCAAATATGTCTGTGAAAAATACCACTGAGTTAGTAAAAATGTAGATGACTTTGAAATGCAGTGCAGCCTTTCCACTCGATGCATTCTTTCGACATCACAAATATGTATCCGACCATCAATACTAAGACACTTTTTCCAATAATCCAAAACAATCTAAATAAATACAGCAACCTCAGTAAACTTGAGATCCAAGATTTCATGGAAATTTTGAAACTAGTAGTTAAGAATAATTTCTTCAGTTTCAATAATTATATATACCAGCAGGATGGCTTAGCTATGGGATCACCGGCTTCAGGGATATTAGCTGAGATATATTGACTATTTAGACCATACAGCAATTAACAACAATAGTGACTTCGCGAACATAAAATTTTAGGCCAGGTTTGTAGATGACACACACGTTATCCTTGACGAAGTAATTACTGATGCAGACACCACTCTTAACAATTTAAACGATACTGGTCCGCATATAAAGTTCACTCTGGAATCTCAGTCAAACAGAAGCATACATTTTCTGGATCTCACGTTAAACAGACTTCCTTCAACTATAGAATACAAAATTTACAGTAAACCGACACATACAATCCGCTTCATAGCCAAATATAACGGTTATGAAAATGCATTTATAGAGCGCATTATCAACAAACGAAAATATCGCCTAAATTCAACTCTAGCTAGTGAGAAAACTAAAACCTGATTATTATTTAACCTTCACGTTCAACGAAGATATTTACAGTGTTACAAGTATTCTGAAGAAACACAACACCAAAATCGCATATCGAAAAAACAATAGAAATATGGATATCAGTAGTATAATGCAGGGATTCTGGCGCCTCCGCCGCATCCTCCGCCTCCTCCTCCTCCTCCGCCGCCGCCGCCGCCGCCCGCGGGAAATTTGAATTTTGGCGGGAGATTTGAATTTGTAAACAAAGCCACGTGCTTTTTGACAGCTGTCATCGACAACAACGCATCGCTAACCTCAGTACTGCCATCTTGACGGGCCTAAACCTCACTAGTGCCAACTTAACCTAACTAGCATGAGGTAAACAAAGCCACGTGTTTTTTGACAGCCACGTGCTTTTTGACAGACAACAACGCATCGCTAACCTCAGTACTGCCATCTTGACGGGCCTAAACCTCAGTAGTGCCAACTTAACCTAACTAGCGTGAGGTAAACAAATCCACGTGTTTTTTGACAGCTACGTGCTTTTTGACAGATTTGTAAACAAAGCCACGTGCTTTTTGACAGACAACAACGCATCGCTAACCTCAGTACTGCCATCTTGACGGGTCTAAACCTTAGTGGTACCAACTTAACCTCACTAGCATGAGGTAAACAAAGCCACGTGCTTTTTGACAGCCACGTGCTTTTCGACAGATTTGTAAACAAAGCTACGTGCATTTTGACAGACAACAACGCATCGCTAACCTCAGTACTGCCATCTTGACGGACCTAAACCTTAGTGGTACCAACTTAACCTAACTAGCGCGAGGTAAACAAAGCCACGTGCTTTTTGACAGCTACGTGCTTTTTTGACAGCTGTCATCCGCCATCTTTGAGCACTATGCTGCCCTCTATATCGCAGTAGCTGTAAAATTCATCACCTGTCATCGACAGTGCTGCCATCTTGACGGGCCTAAACCTTAGTGGTACCAACTTAACCTAACTAGCATGAGGTAAACAAAGCCACGTGCAGCTGTCATTCGCCATCTTTGAGCACAGTGCTACCCTCTTTAGCTACTTACTTTTGACAGCTGTCATCCGCCATCTTTGAGCACAGTGCTACCCTCTTTAGCTACTTACCTTTGACAGCTGTCATCCGCCATCTTTAATCCAGAGAGAACAGTGCTGCAATCTATGTGGTGGCGGTAAATTCCACATGCTTTACAAACCTATATGCTTTTCTGACAGCTGTCATCCGCCATCTTTAATCCAGAGAGAACAGTGCTACCCGGTGGCGGCAAATTCCACGTGCTCTTGTTTGGAAACAAAGCCATGTGCTTTTTTGACAGCTGTCATCCGCCATCTTTAATCACCGTGCTGCCCTCTATGTGGTGACAGCAAATTCCACGTGCTCTTGTTTGGAAACAAAGCCATGTGCTTTTTTGACAGCTGTCATCCGCCATCTTTAACCAACAGAGCACTATGCTGCTGGCAATTTCGTCAGCTGTCATCCGCCATCTTTAATCCAGAGAGAACAGTGCTGCACTCTATGTGGTAGCGGTAAATTCTATGCGCTTTACAAACCTATATGCTTTTCTGACAGCTGTCATCCGCCATCTTTAATCACCGTGCTGCCCGGTGACGGCAAAATCCACGTGCTCTTGTTTGGAAACAAAGCTATGTGCAGCTGTCATCCGCCATCTTTAATCACCGTGCTGCCCTCTATGTGGTGGCGGTTAATTCTATGTGCTTTACAAACCTATATGCTTTTCCGACAGCTGTCATCCGCCATCTTTAAGCTGTAAATCCCCGATTCTCGTGTTAGAAGTTGTAAAACAGATTCTTAATCCGAGTTCTTTGACGTCAGGAAGGGCAACCGGTCGAAATAATAGTGTATGACGTGAGAGGCTAGATACTGCCAGTTTTGCATCAGGAAGGGCGACTAGTCTTAAAACAAATTCTTGTGATTTAAAAATCTTAGTCAGGAAGGGCATCCGGCCGTAAAACAATAGTTCGTGATTTAAAATCTAAGAAGTGCATCTAGCTGTAAATCCCCGATTCCCCGTGTTAGACGTTGTAAAACAGATTTTTAATCCGAGTTGTCAGGAAGGGCAACCGGTCGTAAAACTATAGTGTATGAGGTTAGATACTGGTAGTTTTGCATCAGGAAGGACAACTCAACAAATTCATGCGATTTAAACACATTTTTATTCCCAAGAGAATCGTACCCGAGACTACCGGGTGAGAGGCATGCATACTGTAGGCTATAGATTTGTTCTACAGTCCTCGAAGTATCGGCACAGTCATTCTGAGCGAGTTGTGTGGAATGCGTGTGTTAGCTGAAATTGTACACGTATCTTCCGGCTCGACCTTGAACGAGGACACTACATGCTGATAAGCGGCTTGTAACTCGCGAAGGTCTTCTTAGCTGAGTACCATTCAAGCTCTTAAAACACAGTACCAATTAAGGTTGTAAAATATTCTGAAATAGTCCTCCTCTGTGGTGTAGTAGTTAGCTGCTACCCTCGGAGGTCCGAGTTCGATTCCTGGCTCTGCTACGGAATGTGTAGCATTTAGCCTATGTAAGTTCCTAACGTAAAATATCATGATTGTACGGAGAGGTTAAAACACACACAGTGCCTACTCCTATCGAAAGAGCCTGCACGGTACCGGCATGTAGGCTTCTCCTGGTGAAGGAGCTTGCACATGGTTTAACGCCTCCTATCAACAGCCCTTACTTAATGCTGGCTTTCTTGCACACCCCGCCTTACACCATAGTTTTACGACCGGCTGCCCTTCCTGACTAGGATTTTAAATCGCAGTATACGTGATAAATTTGTTGTAGCGGGTTTTATAACTAGATATCCCGGTACCGACACATAGCCTACTCCCGCTGAAGAAGCCTGCACAAGGCTTATTGCCTCCATCCGACAAATGAATCACCGTCAAGTCTTGTACTCAAAAAATCATTTTCGAAGGGGTCTGCACAAGGTTTAACGTCCTCACACCATAGTTTTATACGACCGGTTGCCCCTCCTGACTAGGATTTTAAATCGATATCCCGACATAGCCTACTCCTACCGAAGAAGCCAGCTTAACGCCTCCATCCAACAAATGAATCACACTGAAAACACTCTTCAATCATTCTCGCTACTTCGGATGATAGCGGGTTCGAACTGGAAGCCGTAAATGCTAGGCGAGGGACCTGCGTGATCGTCATTGCATGATCTAGCCGGATGCCCTTCCCGACGGCATAAGTTACCAGGATTTGAATCGCGTACCCCGACTAGAAGAAGCCTGCACATAGCTTAACGCCTCCATCCGACAAATGAATCACCCTCAACATTCTTCAATCATTCTCGCTACTTCGGTAGATAGCGGGTTCGAACTGGAAGCCGTAAATGTTAGGCGAGGGACCTGCGCGATTGTCATTGTATGATCTAGCCGGATGCCCTTCCCGACGGTATAAGTTGCCAGGATTTGAATCGCGTACCCCGACTAGAAGAAGCCTGCACATAGCTTAACGCCTCCATCCGACGAATGAATCACCCTCAAACACTCTTCAATCATTCTCGCTACTTCAGGAATAGCGGGTTCGAACTAGAAGCCGTAAATGCTAGGCGAGGGGCCTGCGCGATCGTCATTACATGATCTAGCTTTAGCTCAATACCTGCAGGTAAGGAATACCGCGGATGTACCCTCGAGAAGTCGAGGATCACACGCTAACTTTCTAAGGCTCGAACTCTTAAATTCTGACACCTCGGCGTCAACAGGAGGTTCGATTCCGGCTTAAATACGTCAGCCTGCGGGACTACAGGAGTGCTCTTGTTGCATTCGTTCCGACTGTACTGCAGTTGTCAGCGATTTTTTCACATCCGCTTGGTAACAAGCAGCATATTTACTCACCGCAGTCTGCGTGAAGTGCTCACAGTTCTCTGTATGCGTTTATCACGTACACATCTCCCGTCTAAGTACTGTCTGCTGTGAATATTATTCTTCAGCCTTTATCTTAAGGTAAGCTAGAACTGTTAGTTACTGTCTGCAAAGCAACTTCTACGCTAGGTAATAGACATCTACATTCATATATGTTTGTTCTTTTCTTTTTAGGTACCGTTCGAGTTACAGGCTTGAAAGTACGCATTTCATTCATCCGAGTAACAGTCTGCAGCACATGCATTTCTTGGTTTCTTCTAAAACATCATAACTTTAGTCTATTGATAAATAGTTGTTCTCTTTAATCCTCACGCTATAGACGGGGTATAATTTCAAACAGGCACACATGGATATGTCTGACCTCAACGGGTTGATACTTGGTTTCTTCCGAACATCGTAACTTTAAGCTAATCATAAATAGTTGTTCTCTTTAATCCTCGTGCTATAGACGTGGTATAATTTCAAACACGCGCACACATAGCTATGTCTGCCCTCAACAGGCTGAAACTTGGTTTCTTCTAAAACATCGTAACTTTAGAGTATTGATAAACAGTTGTTCTCTTTAATCCTCACGCTATAGACGAGGTATAATTTCAAACACATGCACATAGCTATGTCTGCCCTCAACGGGCTGAAACTTGGTTTCTTCCGAACATCATAACTTTAGAGTATTGATAAATAGTTGTTCTCTTCAACCCGCATACTGTAGACGTGGTATAATTTCAAACACGCGCACATAGCTATGTCTGCCCTCAACAGGCTGAAAATTGGTTTCTTCTAAAACATTGTAACTTTAATCTATTGATAAATAGTTGTTCTTGCATACTATAGACGAGGTATAGCTGTGTCTGACCTCAACGGGTTGAAAGCTGGTTTCTTCCGAACATCGTAACTTTAGTCTATTGATAAATAGTTGTTCTCTTCAATCATCATGCTATAGACGTGGTATAATTTCAAAGACGTACACAAAGCTATGTCTGACCTCAACGGGTTGATACTTGGTTTCTTCTAAAACATCATAACTTTAGTCTATTGATAAATAGTAGTCCTCTTTAATCCTCGTGCTATAGACGTGGTATAATTTCAAACACGCGCACACATAGCTATGTCTGCACTCAACAGGCTGAAACTTGGTTTCTTCCGTAACTTTAGAGTATTGATAAATAGTTGTTCTCTTTAATCCTCACGCTATAGACGTGGTATAATTTCAAACACGTGTACATAGCTATGTCTACCCTCAACGGGCTGAAACTTGGTTTCTTCCGAACATCGTAACTTTAGTCTATTGATAAATAGTTGTTCTTGCATACTATAGACGAGGTATAGCTATGTCTGCCCTCAACGGGCTGAAACTTGGTTTCTTCTGTAACTTTAGAGTATTGATAAATAGTTGTTCTCTTTAATCCTCACGCTATAGACGTGGTATAATTTCAAACACGCACACATAGCTATGTCTGCCCTCAACGGGCTGAAACTTGGTTTCTTCCGAACATCGTAACTTTAAGCTAATCATAAATAGTTGTTCTCTTTAATCAACATACTATAGACGTGGTATAATTTCAAACACGTACACATAGCTATGTCTGCCCTCAACAGGTTGAAACTTGGTTTCTTCCGAACATCGTAACTTTAGTCGTTCTCTTCAATCCTCATGCTATAGGCCTAACTCACAGCCATGTCCAACCTCTATACGTTGAAACTTGGCTTCTTCCGTAACTTTCACCTAATCTCTATCGGTCGTTCTCTTTTCAGATGTTCCCCTGCTGCGAGGAATGTAATGTAACGTTTGCAAGGCGTGATAACTTCATGCGCCATATGAAATCAAAACACCCTAGCATAACATCTGCTTTATGTAAAGTTTGTGGTGTGTATTTCGCTAACGTAGAGCGATATGAGGATCACTTAGCAGAGGTACATCAAATATCTACTCGCCCTCAGGTAGTAGTAGGGAAAAAGCGTGCAGCAACTGATGTAGCTGTAGAAAGTACTAGTAGTAAAAAACCTAGAAAAATCATGAACAGATGTCCCCCTGCTGCGAGGAATGTAATGTAACGTTTGCAAGGCGTGATAACTTCATGCGCCATATGAAATCAAAACACCCTAGCATAACATCTGCTTTATGTAAAGTTTGCAGTGTGTATTTCGCTAACGTAGAGCGATATGAGGATCACTTAGCTGAGGTACATCAAATATCTACTTGCCCTCAGGTAGTAGTAGGGAAAAAGCGTGCAGCTACTGATGTAGCTGTAGAAAGTACTAGTAGTAAAAAACCTAGAAAAAATCATGAACTTCAAACTATTCACTGCGAGCACTGTAACACTGATGTACCATCTTCGCATTTTCAGGGGCACTTACGGAGTAATGCGCATAAAAATAATGCGTGTAGAAGTGGTAGTAACGCAAACATCGAGGAAATTAATACAGCATTTAAAAGTAGGATTGCTAGTTACCGAATTCGCACCAGTCAAAAGTTTCAGAGCACTTCAAACTTTTTAAATTGCGTTCAACCGGATGTACAACAGCTTCTTGCTAAATCTTTGTCCAATCATAGTTTATTTAAAGTTAATTTTGAACTTTTCGCCTTGTACATTAAAAGCACGGATGAATCCGAAATAACGGACATTAAATCATTTAATACGAAGAATTTTGTCATAAGTCAGTCGACTAATTTTGGTGATGTACTTAGGGATGTCTCTAACATTATTTCAACTAAGAGCGAGGAATTTCAGGAAAAGGAATCAGGGTGGGCTTTAGTTGAGATAATGTATCTAGAAGTTAACATCAATAAGTACAATCCCATGCGAGGTTCATCGTACATTGAGCTGCCGACATGGATTCAGCAAAGAAAAGCTGTTGTAAACATCCAAAACAATGACGAAGCATGTTTTGCATGGGCGGTGATGTCAGCTTTAAATCCTGTGAAACGGAATGTAGCGAATAGAACATCATCGTATCCACACTATTCAACGCAGCTAAATTTCGATAGTATAGAATTTCCTATGCAGATAAAGGATATTAAGCACTTTGAGGAACTAAATAACATTAGTATTAATGTGTATGGTGTAGAGAAAAAGTCTGTAGTAGGTCCTCTGTATTATACATGTCATAAGAAGAGTACTCACGTTAATTTACTCTATATTGAAAACAGTGTGAATAGCCACTTTTGCTGGATTAAAAATCTGAGTAGACTTGTTGGCAGTCAGTTATCCAAAGAAAGGTGTAAAAAGTGGCTATGTGATGGATGCTTGCAGTATTTCAGAAATGAAGATCAGTTAACGAAGCATTCCGAGAATGACTGCAATCATGTACGTACAGAGATACCTACTACAGGCAATAATGTTTTAAAATTTACAAATTTTCACAAGCAGATGTGGGTACCGTTCGTGATTTATGCAGACTTTGAAGCCATCCTCACGCCATGCAACACATGCTCACCTAATCCTGACAACTCTTTCACTAATACTACGCACATGCATGTCCCGTATAGCTTCGCGTATTACATCAAGTGTAGTTACGATAGTACGCTTAACAAGTTAGAGCTGTATCGAGGACATGATGCTGCTAAAGTATTTTTAGAAAGACTTGAAAGTGATGCAGTTCGTCTCGGTCGTATTCTGAATAGTAATATTCCTATGAAGCCACTCACCGAAATTCAGTTAAATGATCATGAACGTGCTACAAAGTGTAGCATTTGTGATGGGGAATTTTCCGAAAATGACCCTAAAGTTTTTGATCATGATCATTTAACTGGTTTCTACAGATGTGCCGCTCATTATAGCTGTAATCTTAAGTATAGAGTTCCTAAATTTATCCCTGTAATTTTTCATAACTTATCTGGTTACGACTCTCATTTCATCATTTCACAATTTGGAGCTTCGGATGAAAAAGTAGATATAATCCCTCAGAATAAAGAGCGGTACATTGCGTTTGCAAAGTCTGTAAAAGTAGATGCTGAGCATTCTATAAAACTGAGATTCCTTGACTCGTTTCGCTTTATGGCGAGTAGCCTCGATAAACTTTCTAGTCATTTACAGCCTGAACAATTTACAGAAATTCGACGCGTTTTCCCTGAAGAAGCGCAGTTTAATTTACTTCGGCGTAAGGGTGTTTTTTGTTATGAATATCTCGACTGCTTAGACCGCCTCGAAGAACGTGCCTTACCATCGAAACAATCCTTTTACAGCTCGCTGAATTCAGCAGATATTAGTGATGATGACTATTTACATGCGCAACATATCTGGGAGCAGTTCCACATTCAAACGCTGGGTGAATACTCTGATTTATATTTAAAGACAGATGTACTTTTGTTAGCTGATGTTTTTGAAAATTTTCGCTGTGTTTGCATGAACACCTACAGCCTTGACCCATGTCAGTATTTTACTGCACCTGGGTTAAGTTGGGACGCGATGTTAAAATACACGCGTGTGAATTTGGAACTGCTGTCCGATATCGATATGGTGCACTTTATAAAAGCATCCATTCGAGGCGGTCTGAGTCAGTGCAGCGGCCGGTATTCGAGTGCTAATAATAAGTATATGCCGAGTTTCGATTCCAGTCAGGAATCTCGGTATATCGTTTACCTCGATGCTAATAATCAGTATGGGTGGGCGATGAGTCAGCATCTACCGGTGAGTGGTTTCCGCTGGCTGACGCAGTGCGAAATTGATGCTTTACAGCTACACGCCCTAGGTGATGAAGCTGATAAAGGTTATTTCCTCGAAGTTGACTTACAGTATCCTAAAGAGTTACACACTTCTCATAATGACCTACCGTTCTGCCCTGAAAATATGAAGTCCCCGTACATTGCATCAACGACGAAAATGCTCATTGCTAATTTATGCGATAAATCTAAGTATATCATTCATTACCGAAATTTAAAACAGTGTTTGCAGCATGGTTTGAAGTTATCCAAAATTCATCGCGTACTAGAATTTAATCAGTCACCGTGGCTAAAGCCATATATCGATCTGAACAATAATTTAAGAACGAATGCGGTTAACGAGTTTGAAAAAGATTTCTACAAGCTCATGAATAACAGTGTGTTTGGTAAGACTATGGAGAATGTTGACAAACGCGTTGATGTAAAATTGATTACAAACTGGGATAATATTAAGAAAAGGTATGGTGCTAACTATTTAATAAGTAAACCAAATTTCCACAGCTGCACCATCATACATGAGAATTTAGTTATTATACAGATGAATCGTGTCAAGGTTAAGTATGACAAACCTACCTACGTCGGCTTCACAGTACTTGAATTGGCTAAAACACTCATGTATGAATTCCATTACGATTATATGATGAAGAAGTACGCGCATAATGCGCAATTGCTCTACACAGATACCGATTCGTTTATTTATCAAATCAAAACTGATGACTATTACAATGATATAAAGCCTGACTTGGGTAGGTTTGATACGAGTAACTATCCTGCAGATAATCAATATCATCTGCCGCTAGTGAACAAAAAGGTTCTAGGTAAAATGAAAGATGAATGCGCTGGGAATATTATCGATTCATTTGTAGGTACTAAATCCAAGTCATATTGCATAAAACTCTTAAATGAATTACAAATAAAGAGATTGAAGGGGGTTAAAAAGAATGTCGTTCAGAATCAGCTAAGTTTTGAAAACTATAACAATTGCATTAAAAGTAATCCACCTGTTTTGCATAAGCAAATGTCTGTCATTAGAAGCAAGAAGCACCAGTTGTACACTCATTTAATTAGTAAGGTAGCCCTTAATAGCGATGATTGTAAACGGTTTGTCATCCCAAATTCTACCAACACGCTAGCCTGGGGGCATAGTAGTATTGATAAGTACTACTTTACATAAACATTATGCTAGAGGTGTGTGTACTTACGTTACGCTGTCTTACATCACAAAGAGGTACGCTGAGAGTGTAGTACGGCAAGTTTAAACTTGTACATTCAAGAATTGCATCGAGAAGTACGCAAAACATCACTGGGGTAAAATGATTCGAGATAAAACTTGTACATACAAGATGTAAATAAATAATGTAGAATTAGCATATTCTTTTATTTTAGGTTAGGTATCACCTTCCTCCCGCTCCTTATTTGCAATATAGAGTTTTTGTTTATTACTCATAGAAGAAGAAAGAAGGTGATGAGCAGTTTCGTAAGTATAGTTCGGTAAGTATCTCGAGAGCAGATTTTTTTTTTGTCAGAAAAGCACATAGCTTTGTAAAGCACGTGGAATTTGCCGCCACCGGGGCAGCACTGTTCTCTCTAGATTAAATATAGTAGATGATAGCCGTCAAAGGTAAGTAGCTAAAGAGGGCAGCACGGTGAATAAAGATGGCGGATGACAGCTGTCAGAAAAGCACATAGGTTTGTAAAGCATTTAGAATTTGTCGCTACTACATAGAGGGCAGCACGGTGATTAAAGATGGCGGATGACAGCTGCACATAGCTTTGTTTACAAACAAGAGCACGTGGATTTTGCCGTCACCGGGCAGCACGGTGATTAAAGATGGCGGATGACAGCTGTCAAAAAAGCACATGGCTTTGTTTCCAAACAAGAGCACGTAGAATTTGCCGTCACCACATAGAGGGCAGCACGGTGATTAAAGATGGCGGATGACAGCTGCACATGGCTTTGTTTCCAAACAAGAGCACGTGGAATTTACCGTCACCACATAGAGGGCAGCACGGTGATTAAAGATGGCGGATGACAGCTGCACATGGCTTTGTAGAGCACGTGGAATTTGCCGTCACCACATAGAGGGCAGCACTGTTCTCAAAGATGGCGGATGACAGCTGTCAGAAAAGCATATAGGTTTGTAAAGCGCATAGAATTTACCGCTACCACATAGAGTGCAGCACTGTTCTCTCTGGATTAAAGATGGCGGATGACAGCTGACGAAATTGCCAGCAGCATAGTGCTCTGTTGGTTAAAGATGGCGGATGACAGCTGTCAAAAAAGCACATGGCTTTGTTTCCAAACAAGAGCACGTGGAATTTGCTGTCACCACATAGAGGGCAGCACGGTGATTAAAGATGGCGGATGACAGCTGTCAAAAAAGCACATGGCTTTGTTTCCAAACAAGAGCACGTGGAATTTGCCGCCACCGGGTAGCACTGTTCTCTCTGGATTAAAGATGGCGGATGACAGCTGTCAGAAAAGCATATAGGTTTGTAAAGCATGTGGAATTTACCGCCACCACATAGATTGCAGCACTGTTCTCTCTGGATTAAAGATGGCGGATGACAGCTGTCAAAGGTAAGTAGCTAAAGAGGGTAGCACTGTGCTCAAAGATGGCGGATGACAGCTGTCAAAGGTAAGTAGCTAAAGAGGGTAGCACTGTGCTCAAAGATGGCGAATGACAGCTGCACGTGGCTTTGTTTACCTCATGCTAGTTAGGTTAAGTTGGTACCACTAAGGTTTAGGCCCGTCAAGATGGCAGCACTGTCGATGACAGGTGATGAATTTTACAGCTACTGCGATATAGAGGGCAGCATAGTGCTCAAAGATGGCGGATGACAGCTGTCAAAAAAGCACGTAGCTGTCAAAAAGCACGTGGCTTTGTTTACCTCGCGCTAGTTAGGTTAAGTTGGTACCACTAAGGTTTAGGTCCGTCAAGATGGCAGTACTGAGGTTAGCGATGCGTTGTTGTCTGTCAAAATGCACGTGGCTTTGTTTACAAATCTGTCGAAAAGCACGTGGCTGTCAAAAAGCACGTGGCTTTGTTTACCTCATGTTAGTGAGGTTAAGTTGGTACCACTAAGGTTTAGATCCGTCAAGATGGCAGTACTGAGGTTAGCGATGCGTTGTTGTCTGTCAAAAAGCACGTGGCTTTGTTTACAAATCTGTCAAAAAGCACGTAGCTGTCAAAAACACGTGGATTTGTTTACCTCACGCTAGTTAGGTTAAGTTGGCACTACTGAGGTTTAGGCCCGTCAAGATGGCAGTACTGAGGTTAGCGATGCGTTGTTGTCTGTCAAAAAGCACGTGGCTGTCAAAAAACACGTGGCTTTGTTTACCTCATGCTAGTTAGGTTAAGTTGGCACTAGTGAGGTTTAGGCCCGTCAAGATGGCAGTACTGAGGTTAGCGATGCGTTGTTGTCGATGGCAGCTGTCAAAAAGCACGTGGCTTTGTTTACAAATTCAAATCTCCCGCCAAAATTCAAATTTCCCGCCAAAATTCAAATTTCCCGCGGGCGGCGGCGGCGGCGGCGGAGGAGGAGGAGGAGGCGGAGGATGCGGCGGAGGCGCCAGAATCCCTGCATTATACTACTGATATCATATATAATACCAGCTCAATTAACAAGACTAACATTTACCAAAAAATCGGGAGTCTACAGTTTCCAATATCAAAACTGTCAATCATTCTACATTGGTCAAACAGTGAGGAACTTCAAAATCAGATACACGGAGCATGTAAATGCTACAAATTACAATAGACACTCGGCAGTTGGCCAGCACATTCAAGATTCAAAGCATAGCTTCAGTAACATACTACAAGATATAGAGGTGCTCATGAATATGGACAAAGGCCCTATTCTTGAAGTCGTAGAAAATTCCTTCATTCACTTAGACCAGTTCTTTAACTCCAATTCAAACCTGAACGAAATCTCAGAAAAAACTAACATTCTTTTGATTTTTTATTAAAGTTTTTAGGTATGTTGTTCTTCCGAGTGAGCGGTCAATATTTAGCACGTAAACAATACCCTATCACGTTACAGACCCCCACCATACTGTTTACAAGACCCACCTTAAACCCACTACTCCTCCAATATGATCCTTTCCTTTCTCCCCCTTCCACTCCCCCTCAACCTTCTCCCCTCCTGACCGACCGCACATAGCAGTCCGTACTTCCTTCACACAAGGTTAACGTATTGTGATGATATAACTTCTATGGAAGTTAGTTATACGTCATGTAGCTAATGAGAACTCTTTGGATGTTTAATGCTCTTTCTCTCGAACAGTCTCAAGTTCTGAGCGCCACCATTCTGCAATTGAAAAGGAAGCCTATGCTATTGTAGAAGCCATTCGTAAATGGAGACACTTCCTCATGGGCCGTCATTTCCACCTTATCACAGACCAGCGCTCTGTAACTTTCATGTTTGATTCAAAACATCCCGGGAAAATAAAGAATGGCTGGCGTTTGGAACTATCCCCTTATTCGTATGACATTGTATATCGACCAGGCAACCATAACCAAGCTGCTGATACACTCTCAAGAGTCGGTTCTATCAATCATAATACAGATTATGAAAAGCTACTGTCTCTTCATCAATCTCTTTTTCACCCATGCATCACAAGAATGGGTAATTGGATACGGATTAAAAATCTTCCCTTCTCAATAGAAGATATCCGACGTGTCACATCTGCATGCAGGACGTGCGCTGAAGTAAAACCTCAGTTTTTCAGACATCAAGGCTCTCTTATCAAGGCCACAGCCCCTTTTGAACGTTTAAATCTGGGCTTCAAAGGACCGTTGCCTACTAAGACTCGAAATCGCTACATTCTCACCGTAATTGACGAATTTTCCCGTTTCCCCTTTGCTTTTGCTTGTCGTGACACGAGTTCCTCGACAATCATTTCCTGCCTAACTCAACTTTTCAGCATATTTGGAGCCCCATCCTACATACATACGGATCGAGGCTCATCATTTATGTCTCAGGATCTGAAGAACTTTCTCGCTTCGTTTGGAGTGGCCACCAGCCGCACTACACCCTACAATCCACAGGGTAACGGCCAGGTCGAACGATTTAATGGGACAATCTGGAGAACAATTCAACTTGCCCTTAAAGATAAAAGTTTGTCAATCACCGAGTGGGAATCCGTACTTCAAGAAGCGCTTCACGCCATTCGGTCTCTACTCTACACAACCACAAATGCTACGCCTCACGAGCGCATGTTTGGCCACCCACGACGCAGTAGCAATGGCTACTCCACTCCTACATGGCTACTGAAACCTGGAACTGTGCTACTCCGTCGCTTCAATCGCCAATCTACATTTGAACCACTGGTTGAAGCAGTTACCCTCCTAAATGGTAATCATGATTATGCCCTAATCCGGTATCCTGACGGCCGAGAGTCTACAGTATCTACTAGGCACCTAGCACCGAGAGGAGAAGACACTCCCACGGCGAATGATGGACCAGCGCCACTCCCTAGTGAATCCACCGCGGATCATGAGATTTCCAATGAAGGGAGCCCTTGCAACTCAGGTCAATATCCCTGTAACTCCTGATAGTCCGCTTCGAACCCCGATTCGTACTCAAGACGAAATGCCACTACTTCGCAGCAGTCGCATCCCGCATCCTCCAGCTTATCTGAAGGACTTTGTTCAATTCTGAGAAGGGGATGAATGTGATGATATAACTTCTATGGAAGTTAGTTATACGTCATGTAGCTAATGAGAACTCTTTGGATGTTTAATATTCTTTGACTTATTGTTAACCTCGTTCACGTATTACATAACATAGCTTCATACCTATATGCTGAGATTTGTTTAATATAACCTACGCAAAGGCCAACAGTCATTCCTAATTCATTTCTTCTTTAACACGTATCAACATGCTGTTCCAAAGCTTATAAAATCCTTCCAAATTGAACTGAGAAATTTTTTTGATCATTTGTACTGTAAGCAAAACTACTGACGGATAACCTATTAACATGCCTTTGCTGGCGGGACCTAGTGTTTACAGTGCACTATGTCTTCTGGTATGGGCTAGAGCAATCTTGTTACTTTCATTGATCTGTCTCAGCTTTATCCTTGGCTTTGACAAAATGAAAGTGACTGAGGTATGAGTGATGCTAGTAATGCCATTCCTTCTGCAGCCAGTCCCTGCTATGAATGGTGTGAAAATATTGCTCATAGGTTCAGTTGGTGCGTGCATTTCAGTGGGCTTGGCAGACTGATATGTAATAGCAGCTTCTGGCTCAGTGAGGAAAGCAACGGGAAACTACCTCACTCCTTATTTCCCTAGTACGCCTCTTCAGTGATGCCTAGGCCATCTATGACAGCTGATGGGGGAGCTGTTGAGGATCCAACCAGCCTTCGGGCTGAGGACTAAACATACATACACAACCTATTAACACTTACTGTCTCTTATAGTTTCATATATATCAGTGTAAAAAAGTTGTATACCAAGTGATTCCAATAGTTCTTGACGTTTTGTTTGACACATAGCGTTTATGGGCGTTTTAATGACTTTTAACTTTGGAAGTGTGTCGGAGCCTTCTATTGACTTGGATTGGTGAGATGAGCATGTAAATGTCTCAATGTGTCACTACGCCGGTTCTGATTATTGCTGTTTAAATAACACGGGATGTGAATGGGCGTACACAGACTTTTGTTCTTTGACTACATATGATGGAACCTACTTTTAATCTTGGAATAGTGAGAGGCTATGTACATAATTCAATGTGTCACTGCGCCAGGTTTATTATGACGTTGCTCTTTTTTTTGGCGATTTGTTTGACAGATGGTGTGAATGGACGTAAAAAATACTTCTATTATACATATTACATTGTGTAACTACACCAGTTTTAATGAATATGTCCTTGCTCATTTGTTTGTGATTTATTTTATGGTTGATGATGACATCCAAATGTCGACACCGGTCCCATGTTAAATAAATGTTGTGAATAACATCCATACAACACGTAATTAGTATTGAACAGGTTGAACCTTATAAATAACTCACCTCTGTGATCTCAGTTCAATACGGAAACAACAATGAAACTCATATCTTTGAATAACTTCATGGAGCGCTGGAGGTACAGAGGTAATAACAGACACGCATGATTGGCATGGCATGGTGTTTCATTGACACTTCACGGAGTGCTGGAGGTAGAGAGGTAATAACAGACACGCATGATTGGCAGGGCATGGTGTTTCATTGACACTTCATGGAGCGTTGGAGGTAGAGAGGTAATAACAGACACGCATGATTGGCATGGCATGGTGTTTTATTGACACTTCACGGAGTGCTGGAGGTAGAGAGGTAATAACAGACACGTGTGATTGGCAGGGCATGGTGTTTTATTGACACTTCACGGAGTGTTGGAGGTACAGAGGTAATAACAGACACGCATGATTGGCATGGCATGGTGTTTCATTGACACTTCACGGAGTGCTGGAGGTAGAGAGGTAATAACAGACACGCATGATTGACTGGGCATGGTGTTTTATTGACACTTCACGGAGTGTTGGAGGTAGAGAGGTAATAACAGACACGTGTGATTGGCAGGGCATGGTGTTTCATTGACACTTCACGGAGTGTTGGAGGTACAGAGGTAATAACAGACACGCATGATTGGCAGGGCATGGTGTTTTATTGACACTTCACGGAGTGTTGGAGGTAGAGAGGTAATAACAGACACGTGTGATTGGCAGGGCATGGTGTTTTATTGACACTTCACGGAGTGTTGGAGGTACAGAGGTAATAACAGACACGCATGATTGGCAGGGCATGGTGTTTTATTGACTCTTCACGGAGTGTTGGAGGTAGAGAGGTAATAACAGACACGCATGATTGGCAGGGCATGGTGTTTTATTGACACTTCACGGAGTGTTGGAGGTAGAGAGGTAATAACAGACACGCATGATTGGCAGGGCATGGTGTTTTATTGACTCTTCACGGAGTGTTGGAGGAACAGAGGTAATAACAGACACGTGTGATTGGCAGGGCATGGTGTTTTATTGACACTTCACGGAGTGTTGTAGGTAGAGAGGTAATAACAGACACGCGTGCCGCACCAAGTTTGCCTTGGTGACGCACTTCTTAGGACATACCACATTCTTTGATCGCTATCGACATTTTTGTCGATCTATTCCCTGGACGTGACGTATGACTTGTTTTCTCCTTGACAGAGAGCGCTTCCGGCCATCAGCCGAAGTGTCTCCCAAGAGTCTTGTGCTCACTTTCTTTGGAATAAGATCGTTAGACGGTGAAGCCAACATGGCGGTCTATAAAACAATAATCAACTTGAGATGTGAAATATTTTACCTGTGTCGTCTACTTTTCCTGCCGTGGATTTATCCACTCAATTGCCGACTCTTCTTTTGAGTCGCTATTTTGTCGCTTTTTTGACGCTATGACTGGTATTCGTGTTCGTCCATGGCGAGGCGATATGGATACGTTGTGGGCGTGCTGGTTATGATGATGTTGCGGTGATTTAAGTTGGGATATGCCTTGCCTCGATGCGGCGATCCTTTAACATTCTTACGCATCTTGTATTGAGCTCATGAGTCCATGAAAGCACATGTCTTGCTATGCGGATTAATGTATATTCGTTATGTGACTGGACATACTGATTATTCTGATTTACGTACTCTTCTCTTGGGTCTCTATGGTGCGTGTGTATGTGTTGTTGTGCTGTCTGTCTGCCTGATTAATAGTATTCTCCGTTTGTCACAGTGTTATTTTTATTTACATTTTCTTTATTTTCATTCTTTGGGCTATTTGCTGGCCTAATTATTTAGTAACGTTTGTTGTGTTCCTTTGAATGTGTCTTCTTTCATTGTTAGTTTGTTTACTCGCCTCGTAACTATGGCAACCATCTTTTATCTTTACTTTGTTCTTTGAGATGTTGCGTATTCGAGATGGGGGATTGTTGTGATGAATCGCGTCCCTGTTGATGCTCGTTCTAATACGCGGAGATATTTGAGTTGTGATCTGGATGTATCTATGTTTTGATGTGTGTGAAGTTCCTTTAATGTATGTGCGTTTTATTATTTCACTGTGTGGAGCGACGCGTCATATGTCACGCATACGAAATAAGGTAGGGCAATCCAACCGTACGTTGGGAGATGTTTGACATTATAAGAGGCGAATGTGGCCATGTTTGATTTGTGTTTGATGAGCCTCTTGGTATCAATTGGATGTATGAGATAGACACCTGACGCAACCTCAGTGAGTAACATTTGTACCTATTCATTTTCTTTTCATCTATCTTCTTTTGCCTTATGCTTATCAATAAACCCCCATATTTTTGACCCCATTCTTTCATTTGCTGGGAAGGGTTCTGGGTTCTTTCCATTCCCGATCCTCCCCTTACTCTAATTGGGCACGAGTTCAGCTCCAGGCTGTTTAAGTCTGTTCCAGCCCGTCAACGGCCTATTAAAGAGGTAAGTAGGTAAGTATCCACGGACCTGTCGGTGTATGTACGTGAGAGTGTGTGTGCGTATGTGCGCGTGTGTCTTCGGTAGCAGAGCGTGCGTGTACGTGTGCGTTGTGTGTGTGCATGTGTGCGTGAATGTCCTCGGTAGCAGAGAGAGTGTATATCCCCTGTATGTGTGGGTGTGTGCGTTTGAGAGATGCTATGCAGAGCGTGGTTCGTGGCTGGAATGTTTCACCGAGGGGCTGATTCTCGGTGGAGCAGAGCTGGATTCTTTTAAAATTAATTCCTCTTCTTGGTGTTTATACTGTGCCATGAATGATATGTATATTAATTGATGTTATTTCACGGCATACTTCCATTACATCTTGTGTATAACCTTCGTTGTGATTTTGTCATTGTTGATTGTTGCTCTTGCATTATTCATTTTATCTGTAAACAATGGAGAACATACAAGACGATGCGTGTGAAAATCTTCCCTGTGTTGATATGCAAAATAATTCAGGCACATCTATGGAAGGTAATTCCGTTCATTCAAACTCTGACCACAACAATGCGAGTATTGCTGTAAACAATCGCTCTGATGAACTTATCTCTAACACGGACGTTCATATTGTAAATCGCATTCCTCAGCCTATTGTGTGTGGGCCGTTTCAATTTAATCCTGCGCTCGATGTTATTCGAAAACGGAACTTGAAATTTTCAGGCGAAGAAAAGGGTTTCTCTGTCATTGAATTCTTAGAAAGGGTCGAAGACGTCGCCGCATGTGCCTCTATGTCCCTAGACCTGTTTGTCCCTGTCATCCCTGGTATGCTAAAGGGGTGTGCGAGTAAATGGTTCCGATTAAATAAATTTAAAGTTAGATGCTGGTCCGATTTCTCGAAAGAACTTAAAATTAGGTTTGGTCTATCAGACATGAATTTTGTCCTTAAACAAGAGATTCTACAAAGAACTCAAGGTCCTAATGAACCTACTGATGAATATGCGACTGTTATCCTTACTTTGTTCAACCGTCTTGATACTGACATTCATGAGATAGAAATATTCCATACATTTTACCGTAATTTGGCTCCTAACTATAAACTCTTCATAAAGAGATCTGAGGTGAATTGTGTGGATGATATAGTCAATTTGGGTTGCGAATACGAGTCTACTATTCAACTAAATCATCTATACCAACCTCCTCCTCCGCCCGCTAGTTGTTCTTTCCCTGATACCGCCTGTCGCTCCATGTCAAAATCGGTTTCCTTTGCCCAACCACTCTCTCCTGCGTCGTGCACTGATCGTTCTGATTATCGGCCAAAACCTCCTCGCTCTTCAGATAATGTGACAGGTGCTCTTCTAAATCAAAAAGTACCCCGTAGAAAGACGACTAGCTCCCTTAAATGCTGGAATTGTGGGAAAGATGGGCACGTCTTCAAGCAGTGTAACTCAAGACCCTCCGTAAAATGCTGTCAGTGTGACCTAGTCGGCGTGTTTCGTAATATCTCTCCGCGATGCAATGGAAACCAGGGAAACTGATCCCGCGCCAGCGTGAAGGCCCGTCGTTGGTGCCCCAAACCTCTTCTAACCGCAAAGTTTGTGGACTTCCCTTTGCATCTCCTTGGGCCAAAATTCTTTCTGACTCGCGCTCTCTATATGCCCTGCTGGATACCGGATCCTCGAGCTCTTTCATAAATCAGTCTGTGATAGAAGGCATGTTTTTGAAATATCTTCGAGATGGTGAATGTTCCACAACCTACGTGTCTGCCGATGGTCATCGCAAGTGTCCCATAAGACGCGTTCGTATCAATTTCAAAATTCATAATTTTTCTTGGGACTGGAATTTCAACGTTGTTACCTATCTCACTGTTCCCCTCATCCTTGGATCTGATTTCATGTCAGCCACCGGGTTATCTATCGATTTCATCAGCTGTTCATTTGTTTTTCTTTTTAGATCAAACGAAATTTTCCCTTTTGAGAATCCTACTGGTAATAATCCATTATGCCTTGTATCAAACGGGGGTCCCCTTATCGATCCATCCGATCTTTCCAACAATCAAGTCTCCGTACTCAATGATCTTCTAAAAGATTTCCCTGGGGTACTTACTGCCAAACTAGGGTGCGCGAAAGAGTTTTCGTACCGCATTGAACTGAAAGATTGTACTCCCGTCAGACACCCTCCTTTCAGTTGCTCCCCTCCTAAGCTCGCCGCTATGAGGAAGTGTATTAATGAACTGCTGGAGAAAGCTGTTATTAGCCCATCAAAGTCTTCCTTTAGTAGCCCCGCCTTTCTGATCCCCAAGAAGGATGGCCAACCGCGCCTTGTGATCGATTATTGATCTTTGAATCGCAACGTTGTATTTGACAGTTTCCCTCTCCCGACCATCGAGTCTGCCCTGCAATCTTTCGGGAAGGCCCAGTTCTACTCTGTTTTCGATTTCAATTCTGCTTATTTCCAGATTCCCCTCGACTCTACAGTTGCCGAGAATTTACAGCTTTTGCCACCCCCTTTGGCTTATATCAATTCAACAAGGTCCCTATGGGCATTTCAGTAGGCGGCCAAGCACTGAGCCGCATTCTTGACTCCGTCTTCGATGACTTAAAGTTCTCTTATTTATTCGCATATTTAGACGACGTTGTGCTTTTTCTGACACGTTTGGGGAACATATCGCTCATCTTCGTGACTTTCTCACTAGGTTGAAGAGGCATGGATTCACCGTCAATCCTGAGAAGTTATCTCTGTGCTCTAGAAGGATAAAATTTTTGGGACATATCGTTTCCGGCTCCTGCATCTCTGTTAATCCTGAGAGAGTTAAATGCATTCGTGAATTTCCCAGGCCAGAAAACCTACGACCTGTCCGTAGATTTCTTGGCATAGTTGGATTTTATTCTAGGTTCATCCCCAACATTTCCGAAATCTCGGCCCCTTTGAATTCATTGAAAAAGAAAAACGTTCGTTTCTTCTGGAGCGATGCTCAAGAACAAGCCTTTTGCCAGCTTAAAGATGTCCTCTGTCGAGCTCCCGTGTTGCACAGTCCTGACTTCAACGGGGAATTTGTCCTTCAGTGTGACGCCAGTGATATTGCCGTCTCTGCCGTATTGAATCAGAAACTTGAAAACGATCATCTTGCCCCCATTGCTTACTTTAGTAAGAGATTGCTCGACTCCGAAACCAGGTACTCCGGGTATGAGAAAGAATGTCTGGCTGTTGTCCTTGGTGTCGAGAAATTTCATTCGTATCTCGAACATCGACATTTCTGGGTCCGTACTGATAATCAAGCACTATCCTGGATGGCGGCTAATGTCAAAAGGTTAGGGAGGACTGCTCGTTGGATTCTCCGATTGTCATCTTATAATTTCACTGTTGTTCATGTGAGAGGCAAAGGCAACATTGTTGCCGATTGTTTGTCGCGCATGTTTGAAAGTGGTGAAACAGCTGATTACGAGATCGGGTGTAGTCCCGATAATCATCTTCCCCTTTGCATTCTTCAGAATTACCCTTTTAGTGTTTCCGAATTGCCTGAATTCCAGAAGAAAGACGATGAATGTATCCGTCTAGCCGACAGACTTTCGAAGAAGGAACAGGGTTGGGAATCCTTTGAATTGAAGAAGGGCCTTTTGTGTCATAAAAGTCTTCACAACCGTGCATCTAAGATTTTCGTTCCCCAGAATCTGAGACCCATGATCCTAAATTATTATCACGATTCTCATTTAGACGCTCATCTCGGACAATTGAAAACTTTCCACAAAATTTCTCGAAATTATTACTGGCCGAACTTGAGAAAGGAAGTCTTTGAGTATGTCAAAACCCGTGATGTTTGCCAAAAATGTAAGCCTGCTCAGAATACTCAGATCGGTTTTCATTCCGCCGACGTTGCCAGGTCTCCTGGTGAGAAATTATTCATTGATTTTTGCACCCCTAACTCGATCTCGGTCTAGCAACGTGGGTATTTTGTCTGTCATCGATGATTTTTCCAAATTTATTTGGCTGTTCCCTGTTCGCAAAATCAATTCTAACGTCACTGTGAATTTACTAACTAAACATATCTTCGGCGTTTTTGGCCCGCCTAGGACTTTAGTCTCTGACTATTCTTCGGTATTTACCGGCGTCGAGTTCCGCAATTGATGCTTCTCCTGGTGTATCAAACTCATCCGTCTTAGCCCTCACCACCCCCAACCGAACCTTGTTGAAAGATTTCATCGCAATTTAAAAAACTGTTTGCCTGCCTTCCATTATAATACCCAATCCCTTTGAGATTGCTATCTCTCTTTTTTCAGCCCAGGATTCAACACTGCCGTGCACGAGTCCAGCCGATTCACTCCTGCCGAACTGTTTCTGGGCAGGGTCCCCAACGATCCACTCTCTTTGAAATGGAATGTTGAATATCTGTCCGAACCCTCCCGGCGTCTGGATGTCCTGGAGAAGTGGAAGATAGCCTTCGAGCAGCTGATCAAAGCCAGAGACAGGGTGGCGCAGAGATATAACAAGGGAAGAATACCTGTGCCTTTCCGCATCGGAGATCTGATCTTGGTAAAGAGGTTCCTTGTGAATTCTGCCACGGATCACATTAGTAGAAAGTTGTGTCGAAAGTGGTCTGAGTCCAGGAGGATCACTGAGTTTCTGGGACCTGTCACGGTCAAAGTAGAGGATCTCTCCGGCCGTGTGCAATCAAAAGCACGCGTTTCAATGTTGAAAAAGTATTATTCCAGAAGATCGTAACACTCATTTATTTAGTAGCCTTATGATGTATTGGACTTGATTAAATTGAGTTAACCTTGGCTTGTTGCAAGCACGTACGCTTATATTATTTTTGTTTCAGGTAATGATTGTCCTGCGAGAAACATATGTATTGTAAGGAAAAGGAAAATACTGATAGCTCGAACTATTCCCTTCGCAATCCACCCTTAAAGACAGAGAAGAGGTCGGAGTGTATCGGACTACAGTGGTCTGGACTTGTTTAATTCGCTGGGATTATTAATCGGCGACTACGTATGTTTACCTTACTTGCCATAGCTCTCGTTTGAGTCAATATTACTCGGTGAAAAGACACTGACGCTTGCATACTGTACCGGGCGGTACACCCCTACGCCGCATTTTTAACTCTTGCGCCAATAAATCCTCCTCTACAGGAGAAACTCTGAACTTTAAAAACTGGATCGACTCATAAGTTTTCTCAGAAGATGTCACTACTGTAAATTTTGTGATTACAAAGTTGTCAGTACTGTGTGGATTTCAACTTGTTTTGTTTTCCATTGATCAAGAAGTGTGGACATTCTCTTATAGATGTCTCTACTAAAAAACTATGATCATGCACCCTGGTGCGAAGTTAAGGAAGTTTTTGTTGAAGAAATTTTGTACTCATAAGTTTTTGTCATTACTAAATTTCGTTCTTTCATTTATGGATTGGCAATATTAATCTTTCTTTCCGCCAGTTTTGAACTTAGCCAATCCAGAATTTCTGTAATTAATTTTTGACCAATCGTGTCTTTCTTCTTCTTCGATTTTGTTGTGTAACTTTAAGCTATCCAATGAAAACCTGTGGGTATCTTAATTATTCATGAAAGGTCTCAAACTTTCGCCGAGGGTATAAAAACTGCTGATTTACTTGTCTCTCGGCCACTTCATCAACATCTAACCTCGTGTACGGACGTGTAGCAGGGGGCGGGTAGCGCCTCTTCCTTCTGGCAGCAGCTTTTCAGCAAGGTAATGGCAGTTTAACATCCTTATTTGTTGCTAGCTCAGCAGTTTAACCCGCGGGGAAGGTCAGAAACCTTTACTATGTAGCCTATCTTTCAAACATGTAATTTTCCGTCGTTTTTGTAAAACTTCATATATCTTTAACTGTAATTCGGGGATAGAGAGTGTTTTACCCTCTCGAGCTCCCCTTCACATTGGTTTGAGGTGACTACGTTTTGTAATTGTTTTTTTTTTTTCACTTCTGTAACGTCTTAAATTTTTCTTATACGAGTCACCTACACAGATTGGGAATAGCTCCTGTTTCATCGGCCTAGTGGCTCTTTGGTTTTAAGAAGTTTCATGTAGTAGTGCAAGTATATGCCTCCATTCTACTTGGTGTTGCGGGCCAGTTATTTAACCTGTTCTTTCCTGCTAAGGCCCAGTAGGTTGGGTACAAGATACCCCTGTTTCATTTTTTGTGAGTGGTGCCTTGATGGCAATTAATTGTAAAATTTGGTATGGCCTTGTAATATGCTTGAAAAATTGAGATCGTGTCAGCTCTTTTATATGTGGTAAAGTGCCTCTAGGAGGCCTGATACGATATTTGGAGCAAATGCTCCTTGAATGAAGGGGTTTTTCTGCCCTTGAATATATTGTGCTCAGCATGTAAGATATTATCAATTGAGGAGTTAGTTAATACGACTCCTGTTAAACCACCAATAGTGAAGAGGAAATGAATGGGAGAATTTACTTAATTGAAATAACATTAATTGTGTATGTTTTAGTATAGAAATAGAACAAATTTATTTATTTATAGTGAAGTAGTACTGTGAAGGAAAGGCCAAGATTAAAACTAAATAAAATATAACATTAAATATATTCACATTTATCAACAATATTAAATCCAAATTACCATAAATTCTATAAACATAGGTTGGCAATGGTTGGCTAAGATTGTGTGTGAATAGTGCTCCGGTAAATGTGAATTATTTTATAATAAGTATGTAAGTTCAGTGATTAGAACCTGGACCCACAGATTCTGTAAGTGTTATGGATGCTATGAAACTATAAATATTGGAACTAATCCTTCTCTAAGAGTTACATTTGTGATCATAATTGTCAGGCTTACGGCTAAGTGTATGTAAACAAAGGCATCAAGATAGTTTAATGTGCTTTGGAAGGGTCACGACACTTTTATACATTATCTTTGGTTTCGATTCGATATATCGAGTCAAGGTAACTTGAACGTGTGGTACCGGGGACACAACACACTACTCACATCACATCACTTGCCCATCGGTTAATATTTTATTAAGGAACAGATATGAGTACCTGTGCGAAGTGTGGGAAAGCAGTATCTAGGCAGGACATAGCATCCAAAATTGAGTGTAATTCTTGTAACAGTTGATTCACAGTAAGTGTGTGAACCTTAACGATCAAGATGTGGAATATTTGAAGTCCCAGGATCAGACATAGAGGTGTGACCAGTGCAACTCACAGCGGCGTAGGAGCATGCAAGAAGAAGCGCAGTCACTTGTGGCGGTACCATCAGTTGGGGACGTTTATTAACTGCTGCAAATTTTAACTGAAGATATGGCTACATTGAAGAAAACAACTAGTGAAATAGAAAAACAGTTAGGTAAGTCCATTGATGTGTGTCATGAAAGGCTGGACGAGCACAAACGAATTCTAGATAATCAGCAGGCAATAATTAATAGACAGCAAAATATTATTGATAACTTATTATCTGAAAACAATCGGCTTGCAAAAGCATTCAGTGAACTTAAAATCAAGTGCGATGACAACGAGCAGTATTCTAGGATTAACACACTTGAGATATACGGTGTTCCGGAAGTACGGAATGAAAATGACTGTCAAACTGTTATCAGTGCCGCCAACGCGTTAGATGTAGAAATAAAAGAGGATATGACTGATGCGTGTCATAGGCTGGAAAAAGTTAATAATCGTCCAACTCGTGGCATTATTGTAAAATTTGTTAGAAGATGTTACAAGGAACAGATCTTAGAAAAACGTAAGATCAAAAGGAATTTGTCCACAACTCATCTTGGTCTTTCCGTCTCTAGTCCCATATATATTAATCAGTCTTTAGCTCCTAACAGGCGAATTTTATTTGCTAAAGCTAAACAATTGCAACGAGGGGGAATATAAGTATCTGTGGGTGAACAGGAGTGGCAAAATTTTGATGAGAAAGACTGATGGAAGTCAAGTGCATGCTATACGTTGTGAGGGAGGTTTGGATAAATTGTAATTGTTTCATTGTAATGTTGTTACTCTTTCAATTTTGATTTTTCATGAGCCATGACATGGAGTTTTTCGTTTATTATCAAAATGTAAGAGGACTTAGAACTAAGGTTGATATGTTTATCCAAAATCTCCTGTGCTCTTCATACGATATTGTTGTACTTACTGAGACTTCTCTATCAAATAGTATATATGATAGTGAATTATTTGACAGTAGATATTTAGTGTTCAGAAATGACAGAGATCCTTTAGTATCTGGTAAGGAGCGGGGCGGGGGAGTTTTGATAGCCGTCAAAAAGAGTTTCAAGGCGAAACTATTATCCAAGTACTCTAAACAGTATTGTGAATCACTTACTATTTGCATCTCAAATAATAACAGGAAGTTATTCATAAATGTTGTATACATTACTCCAGCATCATCTTTAACAGTTTATCAGGACTACTTTGGTTATTTAGAAAGCAATGACAATCTTATGATTTCGGATTGCGTTATCGTGGGTGATTTCAATCTTCCTGAAATTAATGGTACCAATCTTTTGGGCTATACTCAAAGTTTGTATGATACCATAAATACCAACGGAAGGACTGATGTTGTTTATATGGATTTGGAAAAAGCATTCGATAAAGTCAACCATAGAATTTTAATTACAAAAATGTATAAATTTGGATTTTGTAAACAGTTGTTGCAGTTAATGTGTTCATATTTTAAAAACCGACAGCAGTTTGTTTATTTTAACAATGGAATTTCAGATAATTTTATCAGTCCTCCTGGTGTTCCGCAAGGTTCAAATCTTGGACCTATGTTGTTTTTAATTCTAATTAATGATTTACCAGACGATGTTTGCCACTCTAACTGTTTACTTTTTGCAGATGATTTGAAACTTTACAAATACATTAGCGACCACCACGACCAAGACGAGTTGCAAAAGGACATTGAAAATATCATTTCTTGGTGTGATGTTAATAAGTTGTCTTTGAATGTTAGTAAATGTAAATACATGACCTTTACCAGGAGGAAGGAATTTGAAGTCTCAGCCTATCATATACGGGGGGGGGGGGGGGAAATTGGATAGAGTTTTAACGTTTAAGGATCTTGGTATAATTTTTGACAGTAAGCTTACGTTCAATAATCATATCAATACAATAACAAAGAATGCTAACCGAATGCTAGGATTTTTGATAAGAACATCGAGACCATTTACTTAGCCCTCTGTACTGAATAAATTATATATTACCTTGGTGCGGAGCATACTGTTATATTCTGTAATAATCTGGAGCCCGTACACAAAGCAACAAATGAAGGCTATTGAAATTGTACAAAACAAATTCCTACGTTACCTTTATTTCAAAACTTTTAATACTTTTTGCCCTTTCGACACATAACCCATTTATTAAGGAATATATTTAAATTTACTTCATTGAAAACTAGACGGTCCCTAATTTCTATACAAATACTAAGAAAAATTGTAATAGGACGATTTGATTCCTTGGACCTGTTAAGACGCATTTCATTCCATGTTCCGCAGACAAGATCACGTCAGCACCAATTATTTCACGTTCAAACGTCAAAAACATTGCATCAGTCAAATTCACCTTTCGTAAAAATGAGAACGCTTTATAACTCTGTAACAAAAGAAGTTGATATATTCACCAAATCGGATAAAGAATTCAGTAAGAAACTAGAAGCCTGCCTTTACAATTTGTAAATTTTTGATAATTCCTTCTTTCTGGTATTCTTCATATTTCCCAGTGTACTCATTCATGTTTTAAGTTTCCTTGTTTTTGCATTCTTTTCCTTTGTTTTACCGTGTGATTTCTTAGTGAATTTTTCATTTATTATCAACTGTAAATGATATTATATATAATGTTAATTTTGTTCCATTTTGTTTTTGTTCATTTTAAATTTTGTTTTTGTTAAACTTTAACTCAATGTACAGAATGTTACTGAATGTCAAGAAGGTACTTAATTGGGTGTAAAATCTGTGTACTTTCAGATAAATAAATAAATAAATATTTGAGCTAGGAGCTCAAGGGGATTGTAAAGCGAGGGGCGTAAGGCCCAGAATTGTTCTAAATCTTGTCCTTTCCTGGCCTTGTCCCTGATTCTTGGCTAGTTGTTGACTTGTTGTTATTTGTTAAATTTGGAAATTCTATGTGTAAATTGTTTTGTCATTTTCGAAAATATAACCTTTTAATGAAATTTTGTTCCATATCTTGACAAAGTAGTTAGACCCATTCACCCCAGCACCTTCTTTCACCTCTGCTGATCCACCCAACCTCGGAACACATACTTCTCCATGAATCTGTGATTGATAACGAAAGGGCGTTCATTTTCATGTGTACCTCCAAAATAAGGTGTGACTATAATGTATGTATAGGTATTTTCATATTCTATTGTCCATGTTTTATGTTTAGGTTATTCTTTATTTGATATGTTTAGTTGTAAGGTGTGCGCACACTTAGTGTTAAGTTTCACCCTTGGGTAAAATGAGCCCTTCTTATCTGATCACCAAGTAGGAACTCATTTTCGAGATGGTGTGGGGAAGATGTGCCGCACCAAGTTTGCCTTGGTGACACACTTCTTAGAACATACCACATTCTTTGATCGCTATCGACATTTTTGTCGATCTATTCCCTGGACGTGACGTATGACTTGTTTTCTCCTTGACAGAGAGCGCTTCCGGCCATCAGCCGAAGTGTCTCCCAAGAGTCTTCTGCTCACATTCTTTGGAATAAGATCGTTAGACGGTGAAGCCAACATGGCGGTCTATAAAACAATAATCATCTTGAGATGTGAAATATTTTACCTCTGTCGTCTACTTTTCCTGCCGTGGATTTATCCACTCAATTGCCCGACTCTTCCTTTGAGTCGCTATTTTGTGACTACCTAAAGGCACTGCACTCCGCCCGATTATTCAGGCAATTTCCATTTCTTGGCTTGCTATGGTTGCGTGGGCATATTAATTATATATGTTTCTGCTAATTTCATGTTTCATTTTACTGTTGGTTTCCATTGATTTTTGTGTGCTCTATTTTTCGTGTCATATAAACCTGTGAGGATGGAGGATGTTATTGATCTGTTGTGTGATTGTTTTGCGTGCATGTGATATGATGCTTGAGACCTACTACCTTTTATCATTCGTCGATTTCTTTCATGGCCGAGCTCTGGATGTGTGATGCTGTGTTTTGACGCTATGACTGGTATTCATGTTCGTCCACGGCGAGGCGATATGGATACGTTGTGGGCGTGCTGGTTATGATGATATTGCGGTGATTTATGTTTTGATATGCCTTGCCTCGATGCGGCGATCCTTTATCACTCTTACGCATCTTGTATTGAGCTCATGAGTCCATGAAAGCACATGTCTTGCTATGCGGATTACTGTATATTCGTTATGTATCTCGACATACTGATTATTCTGATTTACGTACTCTTCTCTTGGGTCTCTGTGGTGCGTGTGTATTTGTGGTTGTGCTGTCTGCCTGATTAATAGTATTCTCCGTTTCTCACAGTGTTATTTTTATTTTTATTTACATTTTCTTTATTTTCATACCTCAATCAATGAACATATTATAATAAAAGTCTTCCGGGCTATTATGCCGTGGTCCACTCCTCTCGTATCTTCCGGACGTTTCGACTACTGCGTCGCCAGCGGGATACACGACGCCACAGAAGATGACTACCGCAGCAGTAGTCGAAACATCCGGAAGAAACGAGAGGAGTGGACCACGGCATAATAGCCCGGAAGATTTTTATTATATTGACACCGGCCGTGAAAGCCTTCATACTTTAATCAACATATTGTATGTCACAGGAAAGTTCTGCGGTATTCGGCAGATAATCTCTGCATGTAGACTTCAGTTCTGATTATGGTCTTAGTGTTGCTGAGAACTGCTCGATGTGACCCAGCAACGACAAAGGCCAACATATATTATATTATATTATATTATATTATATTATATTATATTATATTATATTATATTATATTATATTATATTATATTATATTATATTATATTATATTATATTATATTATATTATATTATATTATATTATATTAAATTATATTATATTATATTATATTATATTATATTATATTATATTATATTATATTAGCTGGACTACCCGGCTACGAGGCGTTGACCGGTTGGTTTTTGAATGTTTACTTTAAGAGAAGTACTACCAGGTAGTTATGTTGAAGTGAATTTTTATAGAATCGCTTTTCTGGGATATTGATTTTTACCTTCTGTTATTTGGTTTTAGAAATATTAGGATGTGTTTCATTTCAAGTTTTAGATGATTTAATTTTCGAGTAAAACTTTGTCCTTTTGGAAGCTGGAATTGATTAGAAACTGTTTGATCCTTTCAAAAAGTAATAAGTGATAACTGTATGTATTTATTCATCGCACTATAGATATGATTTCAACTGTCACTGAAACTCTCAGCCTTGCGACCCCAAAAGCAGTGGATTCAAGACTAATCTCGGTCATTTATACTATTTACTACTAAACCTTTTTCAGCGTCCCGTCTCAATGGGGGCTGAACCGTATTCAGAGCGTCACAATTCGTTTTAGCGACACATAAACAACGGACTCGACATTAATATCGGTTATTTTCCGTTATGTTGAAATGTCTTCCCCTCACATTCCCCACCCGCAGCGGGCATTGGCATGTTTCATCTCCATAGTATTCTTTATGGTAAATCATATGTGCACCAAATTTCGTTGAGAGCTATTCTGAAATACCAAATATCAGGTTATTTTTATATTCATTTTAACTCCTCTTCAACCTCCATACTGATTGCGGCTGAAGTATGGCTTAACCATCCAGAGAGTCACAGTTCAATTCAGCGCACTCGTAAACGATGGTATTTCACATTAATATCAGTGATTTTCGTTTATTTGTCTAATTTACCACCTCCGCTAGGAGTGCTAAAGGTGTGGTAATTTCTTCATATAATAAGTCATATGTGTACCAATTTTGTATGAGGGCTATATCAGAAGAAACAGCCATACATCCGTAATTTTGATCATTTTGGACAGTTTCTTTTCCACCCTTTCTCATCTCCATGCCAATAGGGTTGAACATGGTTCTCAGTGATGTCCGGAGTGTTACTATTCACCTCAACGACTACTAAAAGTATCGATTCGTCACTTTTATCTATTATTTGTACATCTCAGTCTTTTCCGCCTCACCTCTAGGTCATACCTCCTCGCAATTTGTCTCCTAATAGTAAGTCATACATGTACCAAGTTTGGTTGAAATCTCTCCCGTAGTCCAGAAAAGCATGGATTGAACACTCATATCGGTCGTTCTTAGTTGTAAATATATTTCGCCCCTTTCCCTAGGGCATCTGGGGGTATCTTG
Source organism: Anabrus simplex (assembly GCF_040414725.1). Lineage (NCBI taxonomy): Eukaryota > Metazoa > Arthropoda > Insecta > Orthoptera > Tettigoniidae > Anabrus > Anabrus simplex. The sequence goes on from NC_090277.1 coordinate 65,804,398, forward strand.
CCCCCACAGTATATTTTCAAGATAGTAGGTAATATTTGTACCAAGTTTAGTTGACATCTACGCAGGATCATACATACAAACATCCATAATCTCGGTCATTTGCACATTTTATTTTCTTCCCCTTCTCACGACCTTGCCGATTGGGGCTCAAGTTGGACTTTAACGACATCCGGAGTTGTTGTTGTGGTTTGTCCAACCCTTGTCCCGTTTCCCTACGGGGTCGGGTATGAGGTGAGATGAATTTGTCGTGGCGGTTTTTTTATGACCGGATGCCCTTCCTGACGTCAACCTCATCAGAGGAGTTAATGAGAGATGAAATGAATGACGTGATATATGATAGTAGGGAGAGGGTGAAACCCGGTGCCGGCACATAGCCTACTCCTGTCGAATAGCACCAAGGGGTCTGCTCAAGGCTTAACGTCCCCATCCGACGGACGAATCACCATCAACAGCGTCATATGCCCTCACTCCATATGAGCACTGCGGAGAGGTTTGGAATTTAATCCAGGCTTTTGGCACGCAATCTAGTGATTAGAAATTGTATACCACCACCTCCCCTACCCTGCCGGCCAACATTCTGATGGTGAAAATTTTTTCGACCAACGGGACTCGAACCGGCTAACCTCGGTGTTAGACCGTTTTTAGACTTCAGCGCCTTAACGATCATGGCCACTAGGCGGGCTTAACGACATCCGGAGTGTCACTATTAATTTCAGCGACCCCGAAAAGTATCGATTCGACACTATTTTATTTTTGCTCTATGTACGTCTTTCTGAATAATAACAAAAATTTCGGGTGCTAAGCAGTAAGCAGCTTCGAGACAGACCATTTATCGAAATGTTTAAGAGTTTGTATTGCTCCCCAGGTAGTAACGATATCTGTCGGCGTTAAATTCTGAGAGTGATGCCTCACTGAATTAATTTCAGACAATATCAACGTTCGTTCAGTTGGCTACATTCGAAAATGTCACGCATTCCTTACTTCTTTTATGGAACTTAACATAGCTATTATCTTCCTGTGGAGGCGATAAGGACCCCACAGACTCCGCGTGGTGGTGCGGGCGTGACTGTTTCTTCAGTAGCTGAAGAGTAATTTTAAATATTGATAAAGCTACAGCAGACAACACAGTATTATTTTTATTACAGAGGGTTATTCCAAACTTGGCCTTCGTAGGCCAGAGCTTCTTACGTCAGTAGGAGTACGGTAGTTATTTCTGAAAGAATGTGGATTTCCCAACCTGTTCCAATAATAACCATCCCTTGCTGTCACTCACAACAATCAACAAGGATTTCGAAGTAATTAGCCAGTTCTGAGAACCCAGCAGTCAGCGAAGATGCGATAACAGAGACATCCTCCTTATCTAAACTACAAATACTGAAGATTTCCGAGCCTGTTGAAAACTCTCGGGAGACAGTGTAGCTAAGTAGGACTGTTGACTTATAAATAGTAGTAAATTATTTGGTAATAGGAACGAGATTATTTCTTAATATTGTGATGGTCAGCGTGTTTTGGTTACTATACCTGGAATATGCATTTGTGTGTGAGTTCGCACCATATTAGTGTATTATTTAAATTCCTTCGAATTTGAAAAATAAATTATATAATTATTATTATCATCGTTGCGTTGTTGTTGTTCATTGTAATAATATACAACCCTGTACTACGAAATAAACTTGTAACTGTCCGGCTCCATGGCTAAATGGTTAGCGTGCTGGCCTTTGGTCACAGCGGTCCCGGGTTCGATTCCCGACAGGGTCGGGAATTTTAAACATAATTGGTTAATTTCGCTGGCACGGGAGCTGGGTGTATGCGTCGTCTCCATCATCATTTCATCCTCATCACGACCCGCAGGTCGCCTAGGGGAGTCAAATCAAAATGACTTGCATCTGGCGAGCCGAACTTGTCCTCGGACACTCCCGGCACTAAAAGCCATACGCCATTTCATTTTTCAACTTGTAACTTTCCTGATCAGGAAGCGAGGGCGCATTTTCAATTATTGCTGTGGGGCCCCGAGCTTCTTAGCGCTGCTACCGTTGGCTTCTATGGTATCCAGAGCCATGATTTAATCCTGAAGACCTTTTAATCTCCGATAATTCTTAGGAAACATATTACAAAAGGGGTTTCAGCCTAATTTTATACCATACGTAAACTAAGTCCGCCTCTGTGGTGTAGTGGTTAGCGTGATTAGCTGCCACCCCCGGAGGCCCGGGTTCGATTCCCGGCTCTGCCACGGAATTTGAAAAGTGGTACGAGGGCTGGAACGGGGTCCACTCAGCCTCGGGAGGTCAACTGAGTAGAGGTGGGTTCGATTCCCACCTCAGCCATCCTGGAAGTGGTTTTCCGTGGTTTCCCACTTCTCCTCCAGGCGAATGCCGGGATGGTACCTAACTTAAGGCCACGGCCGCTTCCTTCCCTCTTCCTTGCCTATCCCTTCCAATCTTCCCATCCCTCCACCAGGCCCCTGTTCAGCATAGCAGGTGAGGCCGCCTGGGCGAAGTACTGGTCATACTCCCCAGTTGTATCCCCCGACCAAGAGTCTGAAGCTCCAGGACACTGCCCTTGAGGCGGTAGAGGTGGGATCCCTCGCTAAGTCCGAGGGAAAAACCGAACCTGGAGGGTAAACAGATGATGATGATGATGATGACGTAAACTAAACTACCAGCAGTAATGCTGGATATAGCTGCTATGGGGCAATGAGATGATACAGAAGTATCTCCAAAATATCGCCGATATACCAGGAAATTCTAGAGAAATGCAGATAATCTTACAGGTAACCTAAACGAAAAAATTCTCAAGGTCTAAAACCTGGAACACTAGTAACATTTTTGTAGCCTACAAAGTAAAAACCAATCAATATTCAGTGCGTCATCTTTAAAATCGCATTCAGAGATAAATAACATATCTATATACATAATATGAGTTTTGTCTGTACATTGCTCAGAATTTGAAAATAATGCTATTTCTGTATCGGTTATGTTCACAGTAACAAGGAAATGCAATTTTTATTTTCCGTAATTTCTGTCTGTCTATCTGTCTGTATGTATGTACACGCATAACTAGAAAACGGCTGAAGAGAATTTAATAAAAATCGGTATGCATAGTCGGGGAATAAGTCGCTATAATCTGGGCTATAAATAATTTTTATTCACGCTGATTGAAAAGGTCGTTTAGGGGAAGGCCTAAAATTCAATTCTCAAATATTTATGTTATTAGTGGTGATATCTTAATGTAAATTGGTATACAAAGTCGAGAAAGAAATTGCTACAATCTAGGCTATAAATAATTTTATTCACGCTAAGTGAAATGGTAGTTTAGGGGAAGGCAAAATATTTTATTCTTAAATATTCGTTATTAGTGGTCCTATATCATGTCAACTATATCGTCTCAATTTCTGTCAACAGTAAGAAGAACAGAATACATCCGCGGGATTTGGAAGGAGTGGAACTTGAACTTCCTGCACATATTACTGCCGCCGGGCATCCACCAGATTATATGAGCTCTGTATTTGACCAACCAGCTACCAGAGATCACAGCCATTCAATATACACAGATGGTTCTCGCATTTCCAGCAACGGAAAATTAGTCGGCTGCGCCTTCGTGGTACATGAGGGTGAAGACGAAGTTCATTCTGAGAAAATAAAACTAAACGAATACTGTTCCGTGTTTCAAGCCGAGCTGCTTGCAATATTGAAAGCAGTCGAGTGGTGCATAAACAAAAATACATGTGCGACTATACTCAGTGACTCACAAGCGGCGCTGAACTCCATAAAAGATAAATATAACTTACACAATTTGGCAGTACATGTAAGAGAGAATATATCCAAGTACAATAAACATATATGTTTCGGTTGGGTGCGAGGTCATTCCGCCATAAAAGGGAACGAAAGAGCTGACAAATTGGCCAAAGAAGCTTGTAATTCTAACTTGTCAGAGAGTTATACTAAATGCCCAATTTCTTTTGTCAAAAGAACCGTAAAGGATGAAATGCTCTCTCGCTGGAATGAACTGTGGTTAGCAAGTAAAAATGGCTCAGTAACCAAAGTCCTGTTTTTTGCAAATGTATATAGTAGGCTGGGATGTAAATATATAGTGTGCAACTTTCATTTAGCTCAAGTGCTATCAGGCCATGGTAAATTCCGTGTCGTCCCAAAACTCACGAGTCTCAAAACTCACGTGTCCCAAAACTCACGAATTCCAGGAAGAGGATTAGTAAGAATAGGTTTCTCTACCTGGAGCATTCTCAAAACTCACGAGCAGGGCCAGTTCTTCTTTGAATGGATAAATGTCCACCTTATTAGTCATGGGATAATGGAGTACTTTTTATAATCGAATAAGTTCCATCCGATGTTTTTAAATAATCGAATGAGTTTCAAAAATCATTCAGCAATATCGCACAGAAAAATTGGATGCGTCATGAGTATTTTTTTTTTTTTTGGTTTAAGTGTGTCGGGTAGACAATCTATTGAAATAAGCGAATAGATGAACTCTTACTAAAAATAGTTATACGCCTTTTTTCCGAATGAAGCTGCAGGTGTTGAAACTAAATGAGTGAATTAATTGTTTTGATATTTAATATCTCTAAATAAAATTCCTTATTCAAGTAAATGCCGCCTTCTGACTGCATAATGGAACTAAGCCCCAGTACTACCACCTGACAGTTTCTTTTAACTAGCAACGGGCAATATACCTACTTTAATTTTATGTCATCCGACTGCATGCATAAATTGTTAGCATCCTGGCCTTTAGTCCAGGGGGTCCAGGGGGTCCAGGGGGGTCCCGGGTTCGATTTCCGGTCGGGTCGGAGATTTTAACTTTCATTAGTTAATTCCTATGGCTCGGGGACTAGGTGGTCGTGCCGTCTTCGGCATTGGACTTCATCTTCGGTAGGGCCTCATCCTCACAGACGTGCAGGTCACCTATACGGCGTCAACTCTAAAGACCTGCACCAGATCTCCCCGGAGGCAGCGCGTCATTATTATAAATTAATGTGAAAGGTAAAAAATGCATTATATTAGCTCTAAGACAATAGCAAAATATTTTATTATTATTATTATTATTATTATTATTATTATTATTATTATTATTATTATTATTATTATTATTATTATTAATAACAATAATAATACAGCTCGGTCTCTTTCATTCACCAGCCATTATTCTTCCCCTGTGGGTTGGGGTGGCAGAATAACATCCACAGTATCCCCTGCCTGTCGTAAGGGAAGCGTGAGTCATCCCTCCTGCGGTCATCGCAAGCACCTGCAGTCCGGAGTCGTTAATTTTGAGACTCATTAGAATGTTTACTTTAGCAGCCAGTTTGTAGTCGTGAGTTTTGATACTATTTGTAACTAATTTTAGCCCGTGAGTTTTGAAACTCGTGAGTTTTGAGACGTAAAAACCGGTAAATTCAATGCTTACTTCGAGCGATTCAAAATTCCAACACAAAATGGCTCACTGTGCTTCTGCACTGAAGACATTCAAACTGTAGAACACAATCTGTTCAACTGTCCTGCTTTTGAGAGAGCACGTTCTGAACTTGAGATGCATTTGTTAACTTGCAGTTGCTATTTTGAAAAACCACTAAATTTCATATTTTATATGAAATGCTGCACTTCTCAGTTTTCATAATTTATTGACTATGTATTTAAACATACCGACACTGTCTGCTTATTAGCTGCTTATCATATGTATTGTATATATATTGTATATATATTGTATGTCTGGTATTTTTAAATATTAGTACCGTACTCTTAGTATTAAGGATTGTATATATCATACTTTTATTTTTCCATTTCTGTTCATGTCTATTTTGCTGTTTATGTATTTTGAATTTTATCAGAGAAATTGTATATTTTGTATAAACTACAACCCTAACATACCTTATGGTAAAATAGGGTTCACAGCACTTTGGAGATCAAATAATAATATATCATTGAAAATTTGAATGCAAAGTCGGAGAACGAGCCACTAAAATCACACTGAGTGAAATGGTACTTTGAGGGAAGGCCTAAAATTTAATTCTCAAATGTTTATATTATTAGTGGTCGTATCGATAAATACTACATAATGAAAGTCATATAGAATTGAATTTCCGACCATTTATGTCTTATACATTTTACCGTACCGGCTATGATAACACAGATATTCATGAATATGTATTTTTGTTGCCAAGTCCATATTAACGCCGAGCCACGAGAAAATGGGTTAACAGAACATAATAAAAATCGGTATATAGAGACGGCGAATAAGAAACTACAGTCTACGCTACAAACAATTTTATTCAAACTGGAATAAATTGTAGTTTAGGGGAAGGCACCTAAAATTTAATTTTTAAATACCTATGTTATTGGTCCTATCGAAAAGTACTACATAACAAAAGTTATAGGGAATACAATTGAATGGGTGCTCGCAAAAACGGGCTAACCAACATTTTGGAGGAGAAATTTGCCTCCAAGTCAGACAGATTTTCCCGCACCGAGCTCGATAGCTGCAGTCGCTTAAGTGCGGCCAGTATCCAGTAATCGGGAGATAGTGGGTTCAAAACCCACTGTCGGCAGCTCTGAAGATCGTTTTCCGTGGTTTCCCATTTTCACACTAGGCAAATGTTTGGGCTGTACCTTAATTAATCAACTTTTGCAAATGTCAAAAAACAAAAATTATACCTTAAAAATAATATTTGTTTTATTATTTTATCTTGATGTAGTACCTTTAAATTATCAATACCATATATTGGAACTGTATTAAAAATGAAAATTGCTTGGCAAAATAGGAATATAGAAAATGGGCGAAAATTGACTTCTGCGTTGACCTAGCTATAGTTAATAGTTTACCTTAGATTCGTAACCAAACTTCATTTTATGATCATACAATACAAAAAAGGTGTTTTATACAGTAAATTAGACACAAAGATGCCGGTCCCCGTGGTATAGAGTTAGCGTGCCTGCCTCTCGCCCGGAGGCCCCGGGTTCGATTTCCGGCCAGGTCAGGAATTTTTCTCTCGACCTGAGGGCTGATTCGAGGTCCACTCAGCCTACGTGATTAGAATCTAGGAGCTATCTGACGGTAAGATGGCGGCCCCGGTCTCAAAAACCCAGAATAACGGCCGAGAGGATGCATCGTGCTGACTACACGACCCCTCGTAATCTGCAGGATTTCGGGCTGAGTAACGGTCGCTGGGCAGGCCAGAGCCCTTCCAAGGGCATAAGTGCTGTGGGTTTTTTTAGACATAAAGATACTTCAGACTTATTTTGAAATATAACATAACTTTCCCTCATGGGACAATCATCAGTCACATGGGTCATATTCTAATGCATTGGAAAATTATTCCTCAGTCACCTCTTGGCCATTGCCAGCTATCAGTTCTCTGTAATACTGGTGATATATTGCAGGAACATATTCAAGTAGCTCAAGCAAGTCCTTAAGCTTTGCTGGCTTTATCGGCCTTGTAACACTGTACTTTGGTGACAGCTGAACACTAGCAAGTGATGGCCGACCGCCATTACTGTTCCTTTTGTGAAGGTCAACACAATTATATTCCTCAACAATACCATATACATATTTTAAAAATACTTAAATGGTACATCTTTCATAAATAGTATGCCTGAAACTTTACTAATTTGTACTCTTTGCTTATTTGCAGATACCATTCTCTTGGTTAATTTTTCTAGCAAAGGTTGAGTGCTCAAAAACTTATCACTTGTCATTTTTACTACTTGAAATGGCTTTCTTACTCTAGCTCTTTTTACTAAATCCTTCCATTCATCTGGCACAAAAACACAAGAAAAACCCACAGCCTCTAGTATACATGGGGATAAGGTTTGCTAACCTACATATACAGCAACGCCATCTTTACGGCCTGCTCCGTAAACGTCTGTTAGCCCGATTTTGTAAGAACAAAATTGGCCTAAATGGCATAAAATTCAAAGCGTTGTATCACATCACACAGGATTGCCTCATGTTAGTCCAACTCACAGAAGATACTTTGAACCTTCCGCAATTGATGGCAGCACATAACTCATTTTTCCCAAATATGTTGGTTAGCCTGTTTTTGCGAGCACCCATTCAATTTCAGATCATTTATATTTTATTCAGTTTTACCGTACCGACTATAAGAGTGGTATTTCAGAGTTGGAAGAAAACTAAATGTGAAGGCCTATAATATTGAAAGCGCATAACATTGATGAGCAATAACATTACATTGACCATTGTTCTTTATATCTTACGCTGCCTCTCAACTCCAATAGAAGGGTTTACTGCTACGTACCGAGTATCATAGCCTGACTGATTACTGGCGGAAAATAGCCGGGGAGTTAGAAAACTTTCTTCTTTAAAATGCCATTCCTCTGGTTCATACATTTTCTGATACGTACGTAACACACCGGTTCATCATAGTATTCCAGCTGTTCGATCCCCAATCTGACCCGCTGTTTTGAATGAGCATATGCATTCTTAAGGCAGAGGCTCACTTAGTAGTAATAGTAGTAGCAGTAGTAGTAGTAGGCCTATGGCCAGGTCTAGAATAACAATTTAGGCCTATTCCAAATTATAGCACCACAATTTACTAAATGACTCAAAATTCAACCCTGAAAAGAGCCGTTTCTTAAGCTTCTTCCTCCTCACTTTTATTAAATTCTAGATTCATTTTATTCCAAATTAGCAGTGAAGAGAGGGTTTCTCCTCTGCCTTGGAGGAGAAATTTGCCTCCAAGTCAGATAGATTTTCCCGCACCGAGCTCGATAGCTGCAATCGCTTAAGTGCGGCCAGTATCCAGTAATCGGGAGATAGTGGGTTCAAACCCCATTGTCGGCAGCTCTGAAGATTGTTTTCCGTGGTTTCCCATTTTAACACCAGGCACATGTTTGGGCTGTACCTTAATTAAGGCCACGGCCGCTTCCTTCCCATTCCTAGGCCTTTCCTATCCCATCGTCGCCATAAAACCTATCTGTTTCGGTGCGACGTAAAGCAAGTAGCAAATATATATATATACATATATTTCCGCCGCCAATGTAGTGAATTATAATAATTTCGTGTGGCTATTTCTAGCCGACTGCAGCCCTTGTAAGGCAGACCCTCCGATGAGGGTGGGCGGCATCTACCACGTATAGGTAACTGCGTGTTATTGTGGTGGAGGATAGTGTTATGTGTGGTGTGTGAGTTGCAGGGATGTTGGGGACAGCACAAACACCCAGCCCCCGGGCCATTGGAATTAACCAATGAAGGTTAAAATCCCCGACCCGGCCGGGAATCGAACCCGGGACCCTCTGAACCGAAGGCCAGTTCGCTGACCATTCAGCCAACGAGTCGGACAGTAGTGAATTGATATTTACCGACTCATCGTGTACTCCTAGGAAACATAAGGGCATGATTTTTGCCCTAGGAGTCTGATGTACCCGTGCTTCGCTACAGAATTCTAGGTTAGGTAGTGTACACGTTGTGAGCAAGATTGTATTAAGTTGCAAAGCCTTTACCGTTACCCTACAAACGCAACGGCGATGTCACCAAACATCTTTTCTCATATTATGAAGACTGAGTTAGGGAATTTTCTCTGTAATGGTAGACCCGCTTGCATACCATCAGTCACAATAAGGTTGGAAAGCTTTCATTTTAATGGTAGACACTCCCTCTCCACCTGCCTTTTTACATCCTCAGAAATAGTGTCTTACTGGTTTTCCCTACTGAAATGAACAAATATTAGTGACGTCAGTAGGAATGGCGCAATTAAAAGCAATGCTTTCATGTGAAATACTCGATCAAATCACAAACCACACATTTTCTCACTTTTAAAGGACAGGTCTAAGCTTCCGATATTGCAGTCCAAAGTTTTAGATCTGGGATGAGCAAGCCCCAGACAGCCGTAATACGTGAACACTCTTCGTCTTTTTAATAATTTAATGTTGTCGTTCCTTTGTAAAGTGTGTCAACGTCAGTTATTCACCTTCAGAACAATTCTCTATACCATCAAAGTCCAATATCCAATCAACGAAACTCAGATACTTTGTCACACCACTTGCAAAGCGAAAGCTAAGCATTTTCAAAAAGGAAGCTAGTTATATGAGTATAATTTTTAATGCTTAACCGAAAACATAGAGCTAGTATAAAATGCGTTTAGCCAGACTGATAAATATTGTTATTTATTTCTTACCACGTACAGTATATCACTATTGAGAACTAGAAGAATGGCAGAAGTAAATGATTGAGACTTGAACTTCACCGACAACCGGCTATCTCGGAGGGTGTGGAAACAGTGTAAAATGACAGAAATCACAATTTCTTAATGAAGAAAATCGTAGAGAAGTAACGATGCTAACGGAATAAACCCGTACAAGACATCCAGATATGTCTGAAACGATATTACGCATCTAAGTGGACAATTGTTTTTCAACATTAGGTAGCAACATACCCGCCACTTAGAAACCAAACCTGATAGAGTAATCAGTATCGATCAAAATAAGTAACTTATGTTGTGTCAAGTCTGGAGGTTATTTATGAAACAAACAACAACTTCCATCATTCTTTCCGTTTCATATCAGATTGTGTCATGTAAATTTGGGAATTTCAGTGTTTTGTGTTTAACTCAGGTGGATCGCCTAACACCCGTTTTTAATCCTTTCAAATATTTCCTCAATAACCCGTATACTGATCTAATCCAAATTATAATACAATATACAGTGAAATGTTTTGTATATTGTTCACAAATTTGAAAATGTTATGTTTCCACAGTAGCGGTTATTAGGGGGGGGGGGGGGGGAGAAGGAGGACAGCAGCCTCCACCACAATTTGTGGAGGAAAAATATGTGTTTATTCCATTTTAACCACCTGAAACTAGGATTTATTAAGAAAATGCCACTTGTACAAGCCCTGTTGCCTCTAATTTATTTAATTATTAAGAAAAATACTTAGCGGATATGTACGCACAAAATGTGGTTCGTCGCGGCGCCACAGTAAGTAGTGGAGCATCTTCTGCGATGAAGGGTGTCAGGGGTTGCTAGTGTCTGCTACTTTGTTAGTGTTAAATTACAGTACTTTTAAACTGTACGATCGCGCCATACTTGTAATACATGATAAATAATTGTTCCTTTATTAAAGTTTTATTACTGCCGCACTTTGCTGGTAGACTGTCACTCAGAGAGCATCAAATCTTACCATTTCATAGCAATTTATTTCAGCGTTGACGTCCACTCCCCCGATATCCGTTGGACCTTCTGTTGCCCACCCACAATCGCCGCTACTGTGTTTACCACAACAAAAATTCTTACCATTTCTTTAAGATAACAGCATAGGGTACTTTTGGTTGCGTTGTAAACTTTATATGAATGACAGTAAAATACCTAAACGAATTAAACAAATCAGTTCTTTCTTTAACAAGGTGGGTCTCATAAGAGGTAGCAACTACAGTGTATTTGGAGGTAGGTAAAAGGAGAGAGACGCTGAACCAGGTACATGTAGGATGAATAAGAATCACTGTGTTACACGACAGTAGCCTATCTGTGGTGTAAAAGAAGGCGTGAGTTCTACGTAAAAGCAGTAACAGTGTTCAGTATACGCCATCGTAGACATGCTAAGGAAGGAAAAAATCGTATCTCAAAACAAAGTGAATTATATTATTTGTCTTGTTAAAACCAGGCGTTAGTTCTATTCCAAAACATGAAAAGTCATCTGAACGAAAGTGACTTAAATATTGTCGTAAACATTTCATTGCGACATAAAACAATTATGACGGTAATAACAATATTAACACATAAGTATTTCATTTCACGCCATTCCAATTACGAGCGCGAATCTCTGGACTCCACCTGGCGGCTGATCTCCGTTGTGTCATCTGAGGCCAGTAGCGTAGCCAGGATTTCAGTTTGGTGGGGGGGGGGGGGCATTCATCCAGAATTTTATTTTGATAGGTGTCCAAACTTCCATAGTTTAGGTGGTGTAGAATACCGAAAAAGGAAATGAGTGTCCTTGGATCCAAGTAAGAGTGGTGGATTCGTGCGGATTCCGGAAGCTAATAGTAATTTCCTTCTTCTTCTTCCCACTTTTCCCACATCTGTGGGGTCGCGGGTGCGAAATGTGTCGCACATGTGGATTTGGTCCTGTTTTACGGCCGGATGTCCTTCCCGACGCCAACCCTATATAGAGGGATGTAATCAGTGTTGTGTGTTTATTTGGTGGTTGGTAATGTAGTATGTTGTCTGAATATGAATATGTTGGGACAAACACCCAGTCCCAAACCAGAAGAATTATTCAGACACGATTAAAATCCCCGACCCAGCCGGGAATCGAACCCGGAACCGTCTGAACCGAAGGCCTCAACACTGATAATTCAGCCAAGGAGTCGGACTCCGGAAGCTAATATTAATGCACATTATATATAAAATGCTCAATAAAAGAACTTTCGTTAAAACTCCTGGGGTGTCTGGACTCCTTGGACGACAACCCCGTCCCCCGGCTACCTCTGTTACTCCCATCCCAACATAACTGCAGCATTTCATATATTCCGGGTAGAAGTGAAATGAATGCAAGAATAAACACTTTGAGTAAGGATGCAATATTCTGGTTTAGAACAAATACGGTAATGTCATAATAATAATGGTCATGTGATAAGCAATAAAGAAGTGACATTTTATACAAATAATGCGGCAAAGATACACACAAACACACACGCGCGCGCTTCCGCGCGCGTCGAATACAGGTTTCTCGTCCTTCTTGTCCATGGCTAGATGATGAAGGCAAGAGAATGATGGCCCACCGTGACTCGTTACTTCGACATTATAAACAAACCCTAGATGACACAGACTTCGAATCTAACCGCATCTAAAGAAATCGCACAAAGCAGTTAATCAGAAATTTAAAAAATGCATATATTTTCGGATTTCAGCTAACAACTTAAATTCTAATCGCGCATGGGACCAACTTAGAGCTCTGGGAATAGGAAAACATCAACAGAGACAGACAACTCCTGACATTCCACTTGACGAACTGAACGATTACTTTAGTAGAATAAATATTCAGCCTACCCAAATTAACTGCACCGACTCACCACCCTCCCCTCCAGCCAACCCGCCATTCACATTTCACAGTGTCACAGAAAATCAGGTTAAAAGGCTTTGTACTCGATTAAATCAAAGACTACAGGTGTATATGATATTCCTATTACTTTTATACATAACATTATGAGTAACCGTCAACAGCGTGTAACAGTAAACGACAAGGGCTCTAAATGGAAAATGAAACTTAGTGTTGCCCCACAGGGCAGTATTCTACGGCCCCTAAGTTTCTGTATTTATATCAATGACATACCATCTGTGACAGGAAATAACACACATGACCTCTGTGCTGACGATCTTTAAATAGGCTATATCGACACTGCAAGACAAGATATTAACATGGACCTCCGACGACTCAGTGTATATGTACAACGAAGCTCTCTTATACTAAATTGCAAAAAAACTCAGACAATTATAATTGGATCACGAAAATTACTGAGCTTCTCAAACAATGTCGCAATCCCGCCTATCGTACTGAATGGTAACATTATTCCCTACAGTAAAACGGTTAAAAATCCCGGCGTAATGATGAATGTAACAGTTGATTGGTCTGATCAAACGAAAGAAATACGTAAAAAGATTTTTGGAGTACTTCACCCTCTTAAACGACAGAGGAATGCATTTCCATTTGAGCTACAGGCCAAACTAATACAGACACTCATTCTCCCTATTCTTGATTATTGTGACGTTGTTTTAGTTGACATGACGAGAGAAGAAACACTTAAACTTCAACGAGCACTGAATTCCTGCCTGCGATTTATTTACAGCATCGAGTACCGTACGATTTTCATATCACCCCATACTATCAGGCTGTCTCATGGCTGATGTCTGATAAACGTCGGCAGCTGGACACTTTAACGATGGTGATCAGAGTGGTAGCTGCAAGTCAGCCAATGTATATTTCTTCTAAATTCGTCTTTTTATCATCATTTCACAACATTAATACACGTTCTAGATCCATTCTTTCTATTCCACTGCACCGCACAAATAAAATTATTAGATCATTTGTGGTGACTGTCGCCAGATTATGGAATTCCCTGCCAGTTCAGGTCAGAGAAACTAGCTTTTTTAAATCACGATTTAAGGTCACCTGCCGAGACTACCTGCTGAGGACAGCTGACTGAATGGTTGAAATATGAATGTGTGCGTTCCTGAGGAATAGCCATGTTTAAGACTTTTTAATATTAATTAGTTCTAATATTAATTTACATACATACATACATTATCATTATAGACTGTTATGCCTTTCGGCGTTTAGTCTGCAAGCCTCTGTGAATTTACTAAACGTCGCCACAATCCTCGATTTGCAACTAGTGTTGTGGCCTCATTTAGTTCAATACCTCTTATCTTTAAATCGTTAGAAACCGAGTCTAACCATCGTCGTCTTGGTCTACCTCTTCTTCTTTTACCCTCCATAGCAGAGTCCATTATTCTCCTAGGTAACCTATCCTCCTCCATTCGGCTCACATGACCCCACCACCGAATATTTAGTAAGTAATTTATTTAAATTTATTTTAAATTCTATTAATTTATGTAGTTTTAACTATTTTAAGAATCTCAGTATTTTATTAAAGAGTTTGATTAGTGTGTGGTTAAGTGTACAGAGGGCCTGGAGCCCTAACTTCGCCACTGTACTGAAGGCACTAATAAACAGACAAATAAATAAATAAATAAATAAATAAATAAATAAATAAATAAATAAATAAATAAATAAATAAATAAATAAATAAATAAATAAACAAATAAATAAATAAATAAATAAATAATGTAAAGCGTATGGGTATAGATATTTTGTTAGTTGGTAAAGAAAACTACACGTTACAACAAATGCTATGTAGGGTTTACCTTGTCCTGTTAGTTTCCAACGCGGTTAGGGCCACGCAGCTGTGAGCTTGCATCCGGGAGATAGTGGATTCGAACCCCACTGTCGGCAGCCCTGAAAATGTTTTCCCGTGGTTTCCCCATTTTCACACCAAGCAAATGCTGGGGCCGTACCTTAATTAAGGCCACGGCCGCTTCCTTCCCACTCCTAGGCATTTCCTATCCCGACGTCGCCATAAGACCTATCTGTGTCCGTGTGACGTAAAGAAAATTGTTAATTACTTTTCCACGAAAGCCTGGGATACAGAATATAGTAGTATAAAGTTCGAGTTTCGTGACGCTAATATTCGTATCTATAATTTTTATTAACGTGCCAGAAATCAATGACACTGAGCTGTTGCCATTTCAACACCGTTTTAAGGGTTACCGATCCAATCCGGGATTTGAACCTGCGAACTCAGACACAGAAGGACAGCGACTCAACCAACTGAGCCACATGAAAAGGAGGCGTTTGTGATTATTGTTATAAATAGATGCAGCTAGTATTTTTACAAAGGTTTTATGAGGAGCATTTATTAAGGCGTACGTTTTCTTACTGTCCTAAACGCACGAGGCCGGACAGAAGAACTAGCTGGAAGCTAAGGAACCTTGCAGGGGTGTCGCTTCCTTCTCTGTTCACTTTTCCAAATTAAACTCCATGACGTAACAGCCCCGAAGCGCCATCGCCTACCAAGCGACGGCTGTTCAGCCCGGAGGCCTGCAGATTACGAGGTGTTGTGTGGTCAGCACGACGAATCCTCTCCGCCGTTATTCCTGGCTTTCTAGACCGGGGCCGCCATCTCACCGTTAGATAGCTCCTCAATTATAAACACGTGGGCTGAGTGTACCTCGAACCAGCCCTCAGATCCAGGTAAAAGTCCCTCACCTGGCTGGAAATAGAACCCGGGGCCTCCGGTAAGAGGCAGGCACGCTAGCCGTACACTGTGGGGCCGGCTGGTACTTTTAGGTCTCCTTATTTTCGAATTTGACTTAAGACATCCTGCATTCGATTCCCGGCACTGACAGAGTTAAGAAAGGCATGGGATGGGGAGGATACAGCCTTGTTTTTGGGTGCAGTAGAGTTTTCCTTGAGTCTCTCGTAATCGAAATATATACGGCCTGGAAGGTAGTCACCTTCACGGGGTGAAGTACCAAAGTGGTTTCTGTTTTTTTTTTTTTTTTTAAGAAGACAAATTAAATGAAGATTCTACTTCCTCACAAACGAAGAACGATATTATCAATAACGCAGCCGGTTTATGTTAAAAGTACAAAAGCTATGATTGTACATGGTAACAATCAAAACCAACAATATCTACTGAAGATCCGTCACCGTACTCGGTAGGACCGGCTTTCTTTTCATATTCACCGGGCGAGTTGGCCGTGCAGTTAGGGGCGCACAGCTGTGTGCTTGCATCCGGGACATAGTGGGTTCAAACACCTCTGTCGGCAGCCCTAAATATGGTTTTCTGTGGTTTCCCATTTTCACACCAGGCAAATGCTGGGGCTGTGCCTTAATTAAGGCCACGGCCGCTTCTTCCCACACTCAGCCCTTTCCTTTCCCATCGTCGCCATTGAAGACCTACGGTGCGACGTAAAGCAAATTCTAAATAAAAAATAAAAAATCTTTTCACAACCCCTTCCAAGGGAAAGTTGTATCCACACTACTGGCCTGGACTTACACCCCACCCACTGAAATTATTTTGTGGGTACGCCACTGCATCCACTCACCATTTAAGGTACAAGGTAAGTCCGAAGAATGGTTGGATACTCAAAATACACCACCATAAATGATGCGGTTCTGACTCAAAAGTATAAGGAAAGGTAAGGGACGGGATCTAGTTTTTAAGTAGAATCCGTATCAATAGAACGTGACTTCCCATTTTAAACGTGTTTTATGTATCGACTGCGATTCAAGCCTGGGCCGTCCTGATGAGAAGATAGAAGGATTGGAACTGAGTTATCATGCCCGCCAATTATAAAGTATTTACCAGCACTTTTGATGGTGCCATTTGAGGTTCCAATCAGTCCTCGGGCATTTGACAAAGTATATAGGCCTACCTATCGAACTTAGGCACGCATCCGCGATTGTCTTGGCACTATAAGAATTTTTTTAAAAAAATTCATAACTTACCGAGGATGCACATAGTGTTGGCTTTTCAGTGACAAAACGGTCCCTTCTTCAAAAAATGTTACTTATATGGCACAAAATGAGGAACTAACGTGCAGATCACCCTGTCACAGTCTTCCCAACGCTGCAATTCAAACACAGCACATCTCTCAACCACGGTACAACCCGAGGATCCCTAGGACATTGTTGTTTCCTGGAACCGATCTGCAAAAGCTGACACGATGTTGTAAGCTTGCAGCTGTTTCTGGACGTGGTCCCCGTTATCTCGGTGGTCACGTTCCGGCCCCCTACTGAGTAATCCCTTGCTAATTGACCCTTTCTTCATGTCTTGACATTTGTTAATACACGGTTTCATTCCCAATACTGAGGCCTCTACAGGAAAATATCCTCGCGCATCACAATCCTAAGTGTCTTCCTTTCATTCAAGTAGTACAAATATGGAGAATTATGTATGTCCCTATTGAGCCCTACTAATAGATTCTTGTCGCTACGTTAATTTAACATTTCGGCGTACGTTTTTAAGTTGTTCGTACCGTACGTAAAACAACGGCTAATCCTCGCTCTAGTTTCAGGAAATATTTTGGGGGGGTCCGGTCCCCCTGGGCCCCCCTCTGGCTACGCCAGTGTCTGAGGCCAAGCAACCGTCCGCCAGGTTCGAACCCGTGATGGTGACTTACAGAGACAGACAACTCCCACTGATTAACGACGAAGCTGAGACCTGGGATTGAACTGGGACGAAGTTTTAAAGAACCTCCATAAGTAGAAATATACATTGATAAGAGACACGCTTGATGGGAGCAATATACACCTCTCTGTACCAGACGACACACAAGCTGAGTGTTCCTAGGAAGTGGGAGTACAGAAGTGCATACTCAGCACTCCAAACTGTATCAGATGATACACATGCTGAGAGAACCCTCTAAGTGGGAACTCAGTCGTGCACACTGAGCACATCTTTCTATATCAGATAATATACAAGCTGAGACTTACTAATAAGTAGCAGCTCAGTAGGGAAGACTCACCACTCCTATCTGTATCAGGTACTGTAAAAGCTGGTAGCTCCAAGTAAGTGGGAGCTCAGTAGAGCACACTGAGCACTCTTATCCATATCACATAATATACAAGCTGAGAGTTCCTAGTAAGTGGGAGCTCAGTAGATCACACTGAGCACCCCTATCCATATCACATAATATACAAGCTGAGAGTTCCTAGTAAGTGGGAGCTCACTAGAGCACACTGAGCACTCCTATCCATATCACATAATATACAAGCTGAGAATTCCTAGTAAAAAGGAGCTCAGTAGATCACACTGAGCACCCCTATCCATATCACATAATATACAAGCTGAGAGTTCCTAGTAAGTGGGAGCTTAGTAGAGCACACTGAACACTCTTATCTTTACTAGATAATATACAAGCTGAGAGTTCCTAGTAAGTGGGAGCTCAGTAGAACACACTGAACATTCTTATCTGTACTAGATAATATACAAGCTGAGAGTTCCTGGTAAGTGGGAGCTCAGTAGAGCACACTGAGTACTCCCATCCGTATCACATAATATACAAGATGAGAGTTCCAAGTAAGTGGGAGCTCAGTAGAGCACACTGAACACTCCCATCCGTATCACGTAATATACAAGCTGAGAGTTCCTAGTAAAAAGGAGCTCAGTAGATCACACTGAGCACCCCTATCCATATCACATAATATACAAGCTGAGAGTCCCTAGTAAGTGGGAGCTCAGTAGAGCACACTGAACACTCCTATCCGTATCTCATAATATACAAGCTGAGGTCCCTAGTAAGTGGGAGCTCACTAGAGCACACTGAGCACTCCTATCCATATCACATAATATACAAGCTGAGAGTTCCTAGTAAGTGGGAGCTCACTAGAGCACACTGAACACTCCTATCCGTATCTCATAATATACAAGCTGAGAGTTCCTAGTAAGTGGGAGCTCACTAGAACACACTGAGCACTCCTATCCATATCACATAATATACAAGCTGAGAGTTCCTAGTAAGTGGGAGCTCAGTAATGGAGACTCAGCACTCCCATCTGTATCAGATAATATACAAGCTGAGATTTCCTAGCAAGTGGGAGCTCTGTAGTTCACACTGAGCACTCCTATCCCTATCAGATGACATACTGATGTGCCAGATTTGGATGCCATCGACAGAAAATGAATAGAATTAAGATGGCGTTATCTACCGAAAGAAAGGAAGAATACCTGGCTCTTGTTATTCAACAGGGAGGTAGGACGTAGCCTACAACAAAGTGAACGTTGGAGACGTTGTGCTGATCGGAGCTGATGACATCAAACGAGTCGATTGGCCACTAGGTGTCGTCCAGGAGGTGTACCCTGGTAAGGATGACGTCGTCAGGGTTGTCAAACTGAGAACGGCTGCGGGTGAGAGGGTTCGGCCAATTCAAAGGCTTTGTCCCTTAGAAGTCGCCTCATCAGATGAATATGCAGTAGTACAGAGCAAGCGTCCAGATTCTACCCTGGAGATACAGCCAGAGAAGGCTTCCCACGGGTCATCTGATGCAGTGGCAAATCCACAAGTGAAGTCTACAAGAAGTGGTAGAATAATGAAAACACCAAAACGTTTGGACTTATAAATATTCCAGAAGAGACAGGCATTGTGTGAAAAATCAGTGTCAAATGAAAGATTGTAATGTTTTATCGTAGAAAGCTGCTGTCTATTTTCATTGTGTTACAATTTTATATGTGGATTAGTGTAAACGAAAATTGCAAGGTGGGGAGGATGTTAAGAGAATTTTGATTTCTATCCTGTTATGTGTTTGTACTGGTTGGTATCATGACAGCCCTCCCTTAAGTTTTGTTTCAAAAGAGATGACAGTCGTAAAGTGCGCAAGGTGAATGTTTTTTTTGGTCTATTGGAAGATTTGTTTTTTAAAAAAGGTGTTAGAAAATATTCATGTGCAATACATTATTTCCTTATAGATTAAGCTCCAAATTTATTAGTACGGAACACTTCTACTGGCATAGATGGAGCTAAACATGCCACTGGAGCTGGAGCCGCTTATTGTACGCCAGCCACAAATATCAAGGAGCAATATGGATCAGTCTTATTTGCTATCCAACAAGCACTCCTTGCACGGCTATGAACGAGTTACGACGCGCTGAGTGTTTTGTAATCCTTGGCCTCCTATTCTCTATCTGCTAATCTTAAAAGCCTTCTTTATATTCTTGACAGTTCTGGCATTTACTTAACATTAGTACGGTTGCCTGGACATATGGGTATTTTGGGTAATGAACAAGCGGATTTTCAAGCAAAGCAAGCTTCTCGCCTTCCTGTTTCTCTTTCTAATAATGTCGTTCCTTCGTCAGACTATATATCCGTGATTAAAAATAGGACAATTGGCAACACACTACCCAAGTGAAAGGTACTTTTTATTATGAATTACATTCGGATATTCCAACGAAACCATCACCCAGCTGCCCGTGTGGTACTAGTGAGGGAGATGCGAATCGCCTACTTTTTCAGTGTCCCCTAAATGTGCCTCCACGTGTAAAGCTTATTAGAAGTCTTGTGCGTCTTAAACATGTCTTCCCAACCAGTGTTTCTTGTTTGTTACGTAATCCTTCTGCCGATACAATTAATGTCATAAATAAGTTTCTGGATGAGGCAAATATTGTGTGATTATACTGTTGGATTATGCTCATATACTCCTGTTTCCATTGGTGTTGTTACTAATATATTTTGAGTGATCTGAGATTTTGGGATGATGGCCAATAATAATAATAATAATAATAATAATAATAATAATAATAATAATAATAATAATAATAATAATAATAATAATAATAATAATAAGTAAAATACGCACAAATGCGCAAAGAGTTTAATAGTTAATTGTCTTTACTGTACTCGTTGATTGATCTTGTTCTTTTTTTGCACTTAAGTATGTAGTAGCGATCACACACTTCCTCACACTCGTCGTTCACCTCATGGAATCGCTTATGGTGGAAGCCATTGACTGCCATCCTTGTAACCACAAGTCGCTGTTCGTAGTTCGCTTCTGTCCATTTTCGCTCTAGCATGGCGTCGGTGGCATAGAATTCGAGCTCGATTTGGGCTCGTTTCGTTCTTCTCTCTTCAATTATCTTTGCGCTTTGTCTTGTGAATGGCAGAACTAGATTTATTCTTAGATCTTCGATACAGAATGATTCTTTACAAAGTTCGTACACTAACCTGGACTTTGTGTTCGTAGGCACGCCTAATACTCGCTTTAGAAATCTGGCTTTCAGTTTCTCTAGAGCCCTAATGTCAGCCACAGATAAATTTACCCAAATAATTTTAATGCCATAAGTGGCAATTGGGCTTATTGCAGCATGAAATAACTCTAGTGCTGTTTTTAGAGAAAATTTTCTGAGGTCTTTAATTCTATATATCACTTTGATGGCTGTTGTTGCGCTTTCCTTTATGTGCATTCTGCAGGAGTTGATTGTCGTTTGTAAGATTATTCCAAGGTATTTGAAGGAATTCGTTATGTTTAGGTCTTTGTTCTGAAATTTAATTTTGTCCTTAGTTGCAGCTCTTCCTCCCTTTCTGAAGATCATAATTACTGTCTTAGAATCGCTTATCTCTAGATCATTTTCTTCTGCCCATGTTTCCAGCTTGTTCATTGCTTCCTCTCCAATCATTTGTGCTAGTTTCTCAATCAGTACTTTTCTGTTTAGGGTGTGGAAGGCTTTTCTTAGTCGACGAATACTACGTAGTATTTTCCGTTTGGAAATCTTAAGGCCTGTTCTATTTCACTTATTCGGCTCGTTAATGCCTGCAGTGTCGAGCGATGTTTTCTGACGTTCAGGGAGGAGATGGTCCGTTTCCCTCACTAATCGGTCCGTGATTATTCTCATAAAGATCTTGAAAGCATTGTTTTCTAGGGCGATGCCTCTAAATGAGTTTGGGTCCATGTTGTCTTCTTTTCCTTTATAGATTACTTTTATCGTGGACTTCCTCCAAGATTCAGGTATTTGTGCGCTGTCTAGACACGAGTTAAATAACTCAGTCCACACTTCTAGGA
This sequence comes from Anabrus simplex, assembly GCF_040414725.1. Lineage (NCBI taxonomy): Eukaryota > Metazoa > Arthropoda > Insecta > Orthoptera > Tettigoniidae > Anabrus > Anabrus simplex. The sequence continues at coordinate 65,826,469 of NC_090277.1, forward strand.
GTATGTCTTCGGTTGCCTTGACAAGTTCATTGTAAATCCCATCAGGACCAGCAGCTTTCCTGCGTTTGGTTTTTGATATGGCTTGATTCACCTCATGGGTCGTTATTGGGATTGGGTGCAACTTTGGTTGATTTCCTGTTCGTGTTGATACACTTGCGGTTGGAGTGGTGCACTTCAGATTGAGGATGTTATTGAAATGGTTTTCCCACAAGTCCATTTGTATTGTGGCTTGCTGGACTTTGTTCCGTTTTAAGACAACGTACGCGTCTCTGTTCGCTTCTTCGACCAGTTGGTTTGCTTCTTGTTCTGATGAAGTCGTTTTTTTATCTTTTAGAGTGAGTTTGTATTTTTTTCGTTTCATTGAGTATTCTTTAATGTCCTCTGTTTCTTCACTATATCTCGCTTTATGGAGGGCTTGCAGTGTTATACGTCTTAGTTCATAGCATTCCCTGTCAAACCATGGCTCCGCGTGTCTTTTCTTGTAGGGGACGGTGACTGACCTAATGATGTCTTCTATGGTTTTCACAGCCAGATCGAGGTTGTTGGTTTTAAGGTGGTGCATCGCTTCCTCCGCACCCTTCCGTAAATTCTCCGTTCTGCTTTCAGTTATTTTCTCGCCAGTTTGTGTGCCGTGTTGGTATTTTGTGTTTCCTTTACTACTGATTTCAATCAATCAATCAATCAATCAATCAATCAATCAATCAATCAATCAATCAATCAATCAATCAATCAATCAATCAATCAATCAATCAATCAATCAATCAATCAATCAATCAATCAATCAATCAATCAATCAATCAATCAATCAATCAATCAATCAATCAATCACTACTGATCTGCGATTTCAATGTATGTCTTAATGGGAATGTGCTTTCTGGCCGACGACCAGAGTGAACCTTGTGATATCTTCCCTTGATAAACACTAGATCTATGGCACTTGCACCGTTGTGCGCAAAGTACGTCTTTGCTGTTGACCAGTTTGAAATTCTCTTCTGTCATTAGATTGAAGATTAACTCGCTTTTACATTCTGGCTTTTCTAGCCTGCAGTTTAGATCCCCAGCAATTATAACATGTTTAGGGCATAAAGTGTTTTCATAGATTGGTCTGTTAAAGTTTTACAAGTGTTATTCATCATATAAGGGATTTTGGACTGGGCAAAATTATATATTAAGAGCCCAAAAACACCACGTAGAAGAAGAAGATTGAAGATTATCCATAACTAATCAAGAAGAAGAAGAATTATTTACTTGCCTTTTGGCGATACTGCAAATTTGTAATCTATTTACACACGTGTGTTATAGTAAATAATATATTGATTTTATCGTTGGTATGATTATTCAGTAATGAATATGTGCGTGTGAGTTTTTGTGTGTAGTATTGTTAACCTGAAATAGAGCTGGGGACAAAACATGACAACCTCGCCTCACACCACTCTCCTCCAGCGCAGCCCGGTGTCCATTAGAGGCTAATAGGATTTACTACGTCTGCCGTAGTCAGAGTTGCCAAATCGTCTACCTCATTAGCACCAAACGAGCCAGAGCAGAAATAAAAACCTTTTTATGGAATCTATTATAATGTATCACCTCGAGAGAGACTTCACACACAAGCCTGTTCGGTACTACGAATAAACAGAGGAATTTGGAAAAGATGAATATTCTGCTGTAAAAATATTTCCCCAGCGGTCACTGCAGCTATTCACTTCATGAAAGAAAACCATTCCCGTTTATAAACACATGTTTAGGCTTTTAATACGCCGAATCGACGGTGTGCTTCATGGAATGAATGTACTAATTTTTCACATTCCACAACGTCATTGACAGAACTCGGCATATTCAGCAAAACAATACAGACTGCGTGCATTTCTATTCACCAGGAGATAAAATACTTACAATGCTTGAATTATGATTTCTACAAGACGTTAAAATAATTCAGTTGGAATCAAAACGTGAAAAACTAAAGTGTCTGACTAACGAGTAGAGCTGGGATTTTTATGTAGAATCAAGTGGGATAATATGTACATAAATAGGTAACAAAAAGCATCAAAATATGTAGCAAAATATGTAGAATGGGCAAAATATGTAATATCGTATAATTAATATAAACTTACCATTTTGTCAGTTACAACACACTAAACACGCTTTATATTACACTTTGTAGCACAGTGAACAATTAAGTATTTTAAATGTTCTTTGGAGTCATATTATATGAATATATCACACACATATTCAATAGAAACTTATTTTCAACTCTCAAAGCATGATTATTCCTTACATTTTGTAGCACAGTGAACTATTAAGTTTTTTTTATGTTTTCTGGGGTCATGAGAAGGAGTTTGTCACTTAGGATGTTCTTATATTAAGAGAAAGATTCTTCGAAATCACATGATGTAACTGGGGCAAATTTTAGGAGAGGAATTTTCGCTGGAGAAATGTCCTAGGGAGGATCGACGTCATCTCCGTTTAGAATTCGGCACACACTGTGAAATGTTGAATAACCAGGATTTCTCTTCAACACTTTTTGCAATTTACTCAATACACTTGCACCAGTTTTCCCATGCACAGCACTTAGTTTTTCAATAGCATCCTCTATGATGGCAATATAATTTTGCAGTGGCAGTCCTGATGTTTCTAGATGTTTGATGCTTTCTGGAAGCCAGCAGAAGTTGCCCCTGATGTAGGTGATTGAGGAGGCCACTTTGGAGTCACTAAAGGCAGTTTTTCAGGATCAAAGAATCTACCACAGTATTTATAACATCTAGATCCTCACTATAGAAGTTAACTGCTTCTACCCATGTCTGCTACCTCGTTAACACTGGTTCCGGTGGCAGTAATATCTCTGGCAATTGCTGTTTGTAAGATAGCACTCGTTGTGGAGCTTTTAGAAAAACCTCTTTTGTTGCTGAAATTAGTATATTCACTTGTGGAAACTTAGCTCTAATATCTTCGGCAACGCGTTGCAGTCCATGAGCCAAGCATACTGTATACAATGGAGCATATTGGGATTTATTTATTTATTTATCGTGTCAGAAGTACAAAGTAAGAGAGACAAAAATTAAACGAGGAAATTTTAAACATTGGTTGACCAAACATTGGCCACGACAAGCGCATTTGGAGTTGCCCTCATTAGATCTTTAATGGTACAAGTGGCTGGAGAAGATGGACACTGTAGAAGATGCTCGTTAGTGTGCTTAGTACCACACTTGCAGTAAACTGTCTCCACAGGAAGGCCCCATTTCTGTAGGTTGGTCTTGCATCTTGTGGTACTGGAGCGTAATCGATTGAGAGCCTTCCATGTTGTCCACATTTCAGAATGTCCAGGAGGAAGTTCTTCCTTTGGAATCATCCATTCTCTCAGATGTTGACATTTTTCCCGCCACATTGAGATTCTTGCTTGTTGTGGAGTTCCTTTAAGAGCTTCAGTGGTTGTCAAGAAGCTCTTTCTTGATTTCAACTTAGGATGTGCTGGTTGACAGGCATACAAAGGATGGGCTTCCATAGTCATAGCCTTGCTTTTCTCATGCCTAGCAGCAATCTCACGTCGGATTTCAGGTGGTGCTATACCAGCGAGACAGTGGAGTTTATCTATGGGAGTAGGTCTTAAACAACCTAATACCTTTTCCTCTTTCATCTCAGTCAGCCACAGACCTCTTAATCCATCATTCACAAATCTCGCAATAGTTGAGTGATTTGAATAGTCTAGCTCTTTACAGTAGACCAAACATGGATTTGAGGTGCTTTTAGGTTGTAGCTTCCCTACCACAAGATTTGCAATAAATCTACCCTTAGCATCTGTTGTTTCATCAACAGCAACCCATATAAAAGAATTTCCTATATGCTGTCTTATGTTGTGCATTACCTCGTCGTAGCAGACTTGAAGATAATTCTTGCGTAGTGTTGATTGATTAGGAACATGTTGCTTGCAGTATTTTTCCAGAAAAGATGTGAATTGAGGCACTTCAAGTTTATACCCTGGAATGCTACTTATGATCATTACACTGCATAAGGTGAAGGCTGCATCTGTGTTAAAAGGATTTGTTTCTTTTGTAGAACTAACTGTTGGTTTTTTCTATGCAGAGCACTTCGTGCATGTTGCTCAAACTGGGATTTCATGGAACATGCGATATGTTTGTTGCATGCTTGGCAAATCACTACTTTGCCATCAGTTACAAAGGACTCGTCAACTGCAATCCATGATTTTAACTTTGAAGCCAGCGATGACGCTACTGGTGCCATATTTACTCTAGAGGAAACTGATGTTCATGAACTATGTTCTTCAGCTGTTCAAAAGAAACTAAATCCTAATTTGAGACATTTAAAAGGAAGACACCTCTAAGAATAGATTTGGAAATTCCTAGGTACATAACAAAGAGGTCACAGAAATTCGTTTAGAAAAATATTCCTGGAAACTCCAACATGAAAGTGGCCAGTTTTAAAGCAATTAACTCTAAAAGGGATGAAAGATTTACTGGCACATGTAAAGTAAAAGTTTTCCTGCAACTAATTGGAACTTTTTTTTTTTTTTTTGTTGCTATTTGCTTTACGTCGCACCGACAGATATGTCTTATGGCGACGATGGGACGGGAAAGGCCTAGGAATTGGAAGGAAGAGCCCGTGGCGTTAATTAAGGTACAGCCCCGGCATTTGCCTGGTATGAAAATGGGAAACCACGGAAAACCATCTTCAGGGCTGCCGACAGTGGGGCTCGAACCCACTATCTCCCGATTACTGGATACTGGCTGCACTTAAGCGACTAAATGGAACCTTCAGAAAAACCTATTTTGCAAGGGTCTCTACCTGCACTTGTCATCCTCTCAAATACCTGTCACTCATAATTACCTTAATCCCCCTGTTGGGAAGACAGACAATAGCCCCACATTATGTGTGAAACTTCAATTCAGCAATTTATTTCATATGAAAACAGGAAAACGCAAAAATATGTAAAACAAATATATAAAAAATATGTAAAATAAAATTCTTTAATAATAACCCTAACATAGTGTTTTGTGAACATATGACTTTTCCCAGCACCTAAATAGCAAGGAACAAAATATGTAATTACATAGAAATCCCAGCTCTACTAATGAGACGGCAGGTGCTGTCTCGCTAACGGTGAAATCTATAGTGGAATGTGTGTCTTATCTGTTACAAAATCGGTTACTTTATGTTCTCACTAAATGATTTTCTGGAGACGCCATAGAAGCTCTATTCAGTGCTGTGAGATTGGGTGGTGGATGTAATGACGTGACGGACGGACGCACGCACTGCATTATGTGCTATAAAACGTATCCTGAAATCTGGTCATGAACAAAAGGTCAGCGAAATAGTGATAGAAATTTTTTTGTGTGTGTGTCCACTGCTGGTAAATAACAGCAAGGAAAGGACTGAAAAGGTGTACAATTACTCGTGTCGAGAAACTTCTGAAATTTTTATGTACCGTACCATGCACCAGTGGGATGATCCTAATATATCTACTGTAACGGGTAAGATTTTATATATTTTACGTTTCTACATCTAAAGTCAAGCTCAAATGTGAAATGTTAGTTTTTGTATGCGCATTATCTTCTCAATTAGTAACATGTTAAGGAATATTTTTCATTTTATATTGGCGTTTCGGACGAACTCTCATTTAACCAACATTTGCTATGGGTGCGGTAAGTGCTGCCATCTGCAGTGGTGCTGTAAACGGAATTCTCGCGGCACAGAGCAGGCAGTATATAGAGTGGGATGTACTTTTGATAGTTGAACAGTGTGGAATAAGTGTCCATACAGATTGCACAGAGCTTCTCTCCTGGCCACTTCAAGTGTGCTCTGGTTTGAAGCAATACATCTACACGCGTTTCTTCTTCTTTACAATCAGGCCTGCTAGGGACCACATGCCAATTTCAATTCATCCTTCCTTCATCATTGCACTTTGGTTTATTCTTCTTTCCTCAGGCAACTCTGGAGTTTTCTTTCTTCCTTGGAATCCTTTCCATTCTTAAAATTTAATATTTAAAAAATATCTACTTGCCTAGTTTTCTCTTCTCTTATTTCTCTCTAGATCTTTCTTGCCCTCTTGAATCCAGTTTGCTGTTGACTTTTCTTCCCAAAAGTATTTAAATTACTGTTTGTCAATCTATTTCTATACCATTCTACACATATCCATTATCCCTAGAATGGTAACAAGGAAATTTAACGCTTATTGGTAACTGTACGCTTCCAAGGCGTACACGGCGCAAAACAACGTCTGTACTGTCTCCTATCTTTTTTTCTGCAACGTTATTCCTGTTAACTACATCACTAAGTATAGAGGTGAATTCATTTATATTTTCTTTCTGAAACTTGAATTAATTATTCTACGAGTATTTCCAACACAAGATGTACAAGTGGTACATAAAAATAAACACCGGTAAAAAGACTAGACTCTCAAGACAGTCTTACTAGCTTGTTGAAAGTAAATTCTTGTTCCAGAAGTAACTCAAGTAAAAGAAAAATGGCCTACAACAAATTTGATAAAAACTCATATGAAATAAACTAGAAAGAATCACCCCAATCACGCCTCTCAGTAAGAGGGATTATTACTCACCGAACGTGGACGGGAACAGGGGGGGGGGCTGTTTGAAGCATAGCTGGAGGGTAGGGATGCCCTGTCAAGGTACGTCTATGAGGCGTATTGTTACCATTCTAGGGTTAGAGACCCGTATGACTTTCAGCGTTCAATCTGCAAGCCTCTGTGAATTTACTGAAGACCACCACACTCCTCTATTTGTAAATAGTTCTGTGTCCTGTCTAACCATCATAGTCTTCCTCTACTTCTCCTACTCTCCATGACTGACTCTATTATCATCTTAGGTAACCTACCCTCCTCGATTCGCCTCGCATGACCTCACCACCGAAGGCCTAGTAGATAAAGGCCTAGCTACCAACACAGAATTTCCAACCTCTTCATTAATTGTGACTTGTGGGCCTATACCACGTAATACTCTAAATTTTGAAGTATTACGTCAGGTAGTCAGACTATGAATATAACAAATGCTGATAGGCCTATATACATACAGCCTAAGCAAAATAAATAACGTCTTAAAACATTGACCTAGTCTATTCTTTATTGAAATAATAATAATATCAGTCTCCTTCATCTTTCAGCTAATTGAGTACTTGACTAAAACATGGCGGCTGGACTGGCCTTGGCCACACTGTAAATATAGAGTCACTGTAAGCGAGCACCACTCCCACCAGATTACAAACTAAATTATGGGCCCACTTTCCCATACGTATTCCCCCTACAGAGAAGAAATCAAAAGTCACAAGAAGGTGTGTTGTGTGCTACAGCCGGGGTAATAGAAGTGAAAGTTGCTGGCAGTGCAAAACGTGTCGCGTAGCTCTTCACTTAGAAGAATGTTTTGAGGTGTACCACACCCAGCAGACCCTACGAACTTACCTGCTTACCTGTTACTACATAACTGCACCAGCCTAGCTGCAATGGGCAGCCGGTCAATTTCAGGTTTCTTGCCACGAGAGTATGGGGAACTCAGTTATAATTCATCATTTTACTAGACAAAGCATATTCGATTAATCAGATAACCAAGAATTTTTCTTATTACAATCTCTCCATTAAAATGGATCGCATTCGTAGTGCGAAGACAACTGCCATAAAGGCGCATATTAATAATTTACAAAGTCACATCCAGTGATGACTCAGTGCCGGAGAATAAATTCGTGATGCTAGTATCAGAACTGTCACGCGGAAATAAAGCTATTGCAGTGGGTTCCCTCACATACTGGGAAGTATATACGCACAGGTAGCAACTCCATCTATTACAAACGAATACTAAAATAAACCTACCACTACAGCCAGATCTCTCCCCACCACGCCTAGAAGTATATGTATGGATGCGAAATCATGTCCATTAAGCAAACATTGTATTTACAAGATAGACTAACACTACTAATTCCTTAGTGCCAAGATATCATATGTAGAATACACATCTGTTGACAAGTAAAAAAACGAAAGAATGAATCGCTGTCACAAATACGTCTTTGCCTGAAAAAGAAAAAATCCCTTATAACCTTGCCTTTTAAAAATGGCTGCAGCTCCCCGTCGTACAGGGCTGGGCGATGACCTTCTTGTCTCGCCAGTAAACCCTCCCCTCGCTCCAAAAAAAATGTTAACACGGCAGCCAGTGGCCCCGTGGTCTAATTTCCGTGTGCTCAGAACTAACTTCACAAAAGGGCTTTTATTCTCGTCTACTCGTGAGAAACCAATAGCCACATAACGAGTGAGGAATCACATCTCATTCTACATATCCAACTCAACTAACAGACCGCCATGGGCCTCATTTATACCATATAAAGTACTTTGCCCTATTACTCCCATAAAACATCACCGTCAATCTATATGACGTGTTCCTGGTAACCTTCAGGTCTAGGGTTCAAGCCTTTGCTTGGTAGAGTAAAACGGAGTCGCAAATTTTAATGACACAGCTACAGTGAGGTTTCATTTCACCCACAGTCGATTAAATAAATACAAGCAGTAAAAATTCCATTCAATAAGTTTTAAGACTTTAAGAAGGAAGAGAAAAACGGTTACCAAAACATAGTCACCTCAAATTCAAGATGAGGGGAGTTCGAGAGGGTGAAGCATTCTCTATCCCCGCTTTACAGATTTGTAATTTGTAGACAGACAGAAAAGAATTTACATTTTAAAAGGGTAGGTTACATACTAAAGGTTTCGAACCCTCCCCGAGAGTTAAACTGCTGAGCTAGCACGAAATGAAGATGTTAACAGGCCATTACCTTGTAGATGAACTGCCGCTTGAAGAAAGAGGCGCTTCCCGCCCCCTGCTATATATATTCACACACTGAGAAAGATGGTACTGAAGTGGCACCGAGACCAGAAAATCAGCAGTTTATATACCCTCGTGGAACATTCGAGACCTTTCATGAATGATAACAGCCCGCTCACAAACTTTTATTGGTCGGCTAAAGATTACAAGTCAAAACTGAAGAAGAAATCTAGGATTGGTGGAAAATTAATTTAGAAAATTTAGGATTGGCTAAATTTAAAACTGGCGGAAACAGAGATCAATATTGCCAATCCAAAAAATGAAAGAAAGTAATTTAACAAAGAACAAACTTATAGATAAAAAAATTTCTTCAAAAACAGTTCGTCCACTTCGCACCAGGGTGCACGGTTATAGTTTTTAAGTAGTGACATCTAGAAGAGAATGTCCACACTTCTTGCTACAGACCAAACAAACACAAATCGAAATAGACATAGTTCAGAATTCTTCAAAATTTACAGTAGTGACATCTTCCAAGAAACCTTTGATTTAATACAGCTTTTAAAGTTCAGAGTTTCTCCTGTAGAGAGGTTTCAACTGGCGCAAAATTTGAATTTGCGGCGTGGAGGTGTACCGCCCGGTACAATTATGTTTAATATATTTTAATTATAGTTTCTATAAGGCTAAATTATCTTTTATTAAATGTTAAATTTATTAATATATGATTTATGTTTTAATTATAGTTTATATAAGGCTAAATTATATTTTATTAAATGTTGAATATGATTAATATATGATTTCCCTGTAAATATGGAGTATAGATTTGTATAACCTCTAATACGTATTGTGTATAAATTTAACCTCAAAATCCATATAGTCGAAAGCGGTAGAAAAATCCGTAATGTTCGTATATATGAAAGGTTCTGGAAACTTACTGTAAGGTTTTATTATCCAGATACATGTAGAGATATTACGAATGTTGTAGATATTTCCATGTATATTTTTAAATAGGAAAGGAAAGTTCGAGTACCCATTCGACTAGTTGGTCGATCGATGTTTCGAGTGTGTTCCATTAGAGTGTTGTAAGAACTCTTCCAGAAGTCGATCATTCTAGATGGCTGATCGGATGGTATATATATCGAGCTGTCAGTCTGTGGAGTTAGTTCTAAGTTCTTAGTTCCCAGTTCCCAGTTCTTAGATCATGGTTCTTGGGACTCGGGCAAGTGGTGGACTGGGAGTGACTGTTGGACTCCGAGGTGGAGTATGAGTATTAGACTCAAGTGAGTGAGGCGGTGAATTCATGAAAGAGTATGTTATAGTTCGCGCGTCAGTGTTGTTGATATCTGTACTTGTCAGAATCGACTTCAGGGTACTCCGCTATTGAGTGTTGTATATAGTGTCATTTGCTACTGTGTATAATTGTGTGTTTTGACGTACAGTGTAAATAAAGTAATTTATACAAGGAAGTGAACGTGTTCTCGTGTGATATTTATTTACGTCAAATAAAATCGCATCGTAGAACGTTACAGTGAGGATTTAAGTAAATGCTCCAGTTGAATTTGAGTTTTGAGCAGATTAGAGTGCAGAGTTTCGCACTGTATTATGTGAACAGGCATGTGGTAATTACATGTGAAGTATATGAATAAGAGGACACGGCGATTTGTAGTATTAATGGGCTAGAAATTGGAGGTAGGAGTGTTCGTCAAGGGTTTGTTTATGGATGTCTCATCATGGCCGCTCAGTCCGTACAAGGTCCCGAGTTGTGTTAAAAAAAGGAGAAATATAACGTTCTGACGTCACCGCAAGGGTAGTCTACAGGTTTGTGGAAACAATACTGTCTTTGTCAAAGGAAGGAAGGGAGCTTTGACCTAATTCTGCGTGTTTCATTAGTATGTGTATGTCCTGATTATGATGTATCTGCACAGTGTAAATAATGTATTTCATATAGTATTATAAGTAGGGTTTTGTAGGACTATCTGCAGTCTGGAGTTTGATTCCTATGTGGTAGATTTATTTTGCATGTTTAGTTTCAAGAGCGTGTGCTAACGCAAGGTCCTGTGGCATAGATTTAATAAGGGAAGGTTTCTTATATTGTTTGTAGATATGATTGATTTATTCAGAATGTTATGATTTGATTTTTTATCCTTTTGAGGTAACCTCTATCCGGTTGCTGCAGCCTCATGCTAGCGGTCTCCTACACCATGCCACTATGTCAAATGAAGACTACGAAAGCATTATCAATTTGACTCATGTTATTAAGCGAAGTCGCAGCTGTCCTATCTTTTTGTTATTTTGGCTT